>NW_005871541.1:227535-259173 GCF_000147115.1 Myotis lucifugus
TCTCATGTTCTCCTCTCTCTCTCCCTCTCCCTCTTCATCTCTATGTCTCTCCATCTCATTCCCTCCCTCTCTCTCTCTCTCTCTCTTTCTCCCTCTCTCTTCCTCTCTCTCTCTCTCTCTCTCTCTCTCTCTCTCTCTCTCTCTCTCTCTTTCTCCCCCCCCCCGGGGGAAACTGTGTCCTACTATCTCCCATACATACAACTGAAGCCTTAAGAAGAGACTGTGCCCCTCAGTGGAGGAGCTCATGGGTTCCTGAGCTGAGGGAACTATAAGATAATGAATGTTTGCTGTTCTGAGATGCTGTTTGGGGTTATTTTGTTACACCGAAGCCAAGGGGGGAAAGACTTTCAAGAGAGAAATGCTGGCCCTGGTCAGTGGAGTTAAAAACTGCACATAAAGACAAAAAAATGTCCTTAGATTCGGCAAAGGTCATTAACAAGCTGGGTCCCAATAGTTTCCGTGAGCTGAGACTGCAGTGGGGGCTGAAGGCTGGGGCTGGTGAGCAGGAGCGCTCTGCGGACATGTGTTGTTTCTGCCTGCCTGGCATCCACGTCCCCGTCATCCATGGCATCGCCCTGATTTCTCTCTGAGTAGCCACCCATAGCCCACCCATAGATACTGTTCCATCAGACTGTCCATCCGGGTGCCCAGCTGCCCACAGGCCAAGGGGAGGCCACATGACTCGAGCTGCACCAATTGGAAGCTCTCCCTGGAATTTGAATCATGAGCTTACGTGGCAGGAGGCCGGGACCTGGTTAGAGCTGATTCATGTGTCTGCCAGGACCCTGAGGAAACGGCCATTCCTTCCTGTCGTCTCCATCCCTGCACAGTCCTGGTTCCAGGCCTTTCCAAAGCCTGGTTCTTCGGCGTCTCCTTCCATTGTGGGTGCCATTCTCATTCCCTTCTAATAAATTCCTTGTCCCCTTAAATTAGCAAGAGTCAGTCTCTGTTGCTGGCAGCCAAAGTACACTAACTCATACTTGTTCTTCCAAAAATTTTGGATGAAATGAGTAGGGGAACAAAGAACAGACACAGAGTAAATGGAGGTAGAGGTTTTTTGTTAGTTTTGAAGGTGGTAAAATTTTGGATAATTTATAGGCTGAGAAGGAGGGACTGTTGAAACAGAAAAGGGAAGAATGATGGAGTAATATGCTAGGAGTCCTGATGGGATGAGTGTTGGGGAGGTTGAACTAAACAGAGCCTGGAGGAGTGACATAAATCTGGGTGTAGGTTTCAATAGGAAGTTGAAGAAAGTTGATTAAGCTACATTTATCAGCCTTAACTTCATTGGTTGAGACTGAAAGGGTGGGGTTGGGGGATATTCATGGCAGGGTAGTGACTGAGGAGGCTGACCAAGAAGTTGAAGTGGTTCCCACATGCACCTCTTTGCCAATCTCAACCACATGGGCCCAGGTTAGGGATGTGGTGACAGGTGAGGCAGAAGGTCGGGGTGGAAGGGAATCCAGGAAGTGCTGGTCACTTTCCATTTGCCTTCCCAGGTCCACCCTCCTCTACCCATATGGACAGCATCATCCAGGCTCCCTTGCCCTCCGACTACTACGTGGGTCACCCTGGGAAGCACCAGCAGCACGTCAGAGTGGGAGAAGAAAACATCATTCAGGGTATTTCTTCTACTCCCAACTCTGTGTCAGCACCGTGGTTCTAGCAGCAACTGTACCCTCCACAACTCCAGTGCCATTCAGGTATGTTCCAGGGCTCTCACCGGTCTCCAGTAATACCACCATGTCCTTTCCTTACCCATGCAGACCTAAGGATGGCCACAGCTTCCTGCTGCCTTCATCTCCCTCGTTGATTTGCTCAATTCTGCCCACATCTCTGCAAATAGCCCCTTCATTGAATTATCTTCAAAATCCCAGCTCTGGCCCTGACCGGTTTGGCTCAGTGGAGAGAGCGTCGGCCTGCGGACTGAAGGGTCCCAGGTTCGATTCCGGTCAAGGGCATGTACCTTGGTTGCAGGCACATCCCCAGTGGGGGGTGTGCAGGAGGCAGCTGGTCGATGTTTCTCTCTCATCGATGTTTCTAACTCTCTATCCCTCTCCCTTCCTCTCTGTAAAAAATCAATAAAATATAAAAAAAAAAAATCCCAGCTCTGGTGCCCTGTTTCCTGATGGGACCCTGGCTATTAGGAGCTAGCAAGAGAGATCAGATGGTCCAATATGAGGCTCTGGCTGTGAAGGGAAGGGAGAGAAGCCAGGAGGGGTCTGGCCGCCTGGCAGAAAACAGAGGGATCAAGGGGGTGGAGCTCTCTGTGAGATGTGAAGGCATCGAGGGCTTGCCAGGCCTGGAAGGCAGGTGCTGGGATCAGAGTATAGGAAGACACAGAAGACAGTACTGGGTTGTAGTTAAAACCAGGGCTTTTGCCGAAACCGGTTTGGCTCAGTGGATAGAGCGTTGGCCTGCGGACTGAAAGGTCCCAGGTTCGATTCCGGTCAAGGGCATGTACCTTGGTTGTGGGCACATCCCCAGTAGGAGATGTGCAGGAGGCAGCTGGTCGATGTTTCTCTCTCATCGATGTTTCTAACTATCTCTCTCCCTTCCTCTCTGTAAAAAATCAATAAAATATATTTTTAAAAAAACAGGGCTTTTGAAATGCATATATTTATTTTTATTTATTGATTTCAGAGAGAGACAGAAATATCAATTTGTTGTTTCAATCATTTATGCATTCACTGGTTTATTCTTGTAGGTGCCCTGACCATGGCTATTGGGATATTGGAATGACTCTCCAATCAACTGAGCTACCCAGCCAAGGCAAACCAGGTCTTTTTAATTTGGGACCCAAAGAGTCCTGTGTTAGAATCCTGACTCTGCCCCTGTGCTAAATGTTTCATCCAGGGAAGTGACTTCACCTTCCTGAGTGTGTATCCTCACCTTTAAAATGAGGATATTAATACCCACCTTGCAGGTCTTGTGAGGGGTAAACACATGTAACCCATTTGGCATAGCGCCTGGCACTTGCTATGAGTGCTCAGTGAGTGTCTGCTATGTGTGATGCACTTCCAGGTAATGACTCAGACCAAGGTGTGGTCATGAGAGTGAATGGCTGGAGTGGGGTGGAGGTTAGCAGAGATGAGGTAGAAAGAGACTGAGAGGCTAGAGCTCTGGGTGGATGAAGCATCACGGGAGGGTAAGAATCCCAGCAGGGGCAGGATGGCAGGGGCTGGGGTGGAAAGTCTGTGAGGAGGCACTAGAGTCTTCAGGAATGAGGGGAAGTGACCAGGGAGCCAACAGATGTCAGTGAGGAAGTGGGACAGAGGGTGGTAAACCTGAGGACATCAAGCTCAAGGAAGCTAGGTCTGCCTCATCTGAGTTCCCACTGGCCCTTTGAGATGCCCGCAGTGATCATGTCCTGTTCTATGACAACTTGTCAATGGAGGGAGTGGGTCAGACCCCTCCTGTAGTAGCTAGAATAGACGTATACCTTGGTAAAATGATTGTTGAATGACTTGGGGATGAGGGGAGGAGAAAAGTACTGGGTGACATTTAGCCAAGTGGTAGAGCCAGGATTCTAACACAGGACTCTTTGGGTCCCAAATTAAAAAGATCTGGTTTTCATCACAACCCAATACTGTCTCCTGTGTTTGAAATCCAATATCCTACACTCTGATCCCAGCACCTGCCTTCCAGGCTGGCAGGCCCCCAATGCCTTCACACCTGTAGCCTCAACTCAGAGAGGGCTCCACCCCCTTGATCCTTCTGTTTTCTGCCAGGCGGCCAGACCCCTCCTGGCTTCTCTTCTTCCCTGCCCAGCCAGACCCTCATATTGGACCATCTTATTTACCACTGGTTTTATTCCATTTATATCTCTACATTGTCTTTACTTTTAATAGCCTAATGCTTAAAAAACACCTCTTATTCACTTTAAATAAATGTTTTCTGCAATCTTCATACATGCTATTTCACCTATCTAGAATATTATCTACCCAAAGATCTCTTACTCCTCATTCAAGAATGAGCAGAGTCTGGCTGGTGTTTCTCAGTGGTTAAGTGATGACCTATGAACCAGGAGGTCATGGTTCGATTCCTGGTCAGGGCACATGCCCGGGTTTCGGGCTTGATCCCCAGTGAGAGGTGTGCAGGAGGCAGCTGATTAATGATTTATGTTTCTATCTCATCATTTATATTTCTATCTCTTTCTTTCCCTTCCTCTCTGAAATCAATAAAAATATTTTTAAAAAGAATGAGCAGAAATTGCCTACCTGGTGTGGCTCAGTGGTTGAGTGTTGACACATGGACCAGGAGATAACGGTTCTATTCCAGGTCAGGGCACATGCCCGGGTTTCGGCTCAGTCCCTATTAGGGGGGTATGTTGGAGGCAGCTGATTGATGTTTCTCTCTCTCCCTCTCCTTTCCTCTCTCTGAAACCAATGTCTTTTAAAAAATGAGTAGAAATTAACCATCGGGGAGAATAAAAATAAACCACAATGATATACTACCACACGTCTGTCAGATTGGCACAATTTAAGTGTATTGACAATAACGTATTGGCGAGGATGTGAAGAAAGAGAACTCTCATTCAATATGGTGGGAGAGTAAATTGGTATAAACACTTTAGAAAAAATGTTTATGAATATAGTAGACTGAAAAATGTCCCCCAAAAGATGTCCATGGCTTATCCCATGTGGCAAAAAGACTTTGCAGATGTGATTAAAGTAAGGACTTAGAGATTAGCCTGGATTATGCGGGTAGGCCCTAAATGCAATCACATATATCCTTATGAGAGGGAACAAAGGAAGATTTAACACAGAAGAGGCAATGTGACCACAGAGGCAGAGATTGAAGTGATGTGGCCACAAACCTAGGATTGCTGGCAGCCACTAGAAGTAGGAAGCTGCAAGTAACAAATTCTTCCCTAGAGCCGCTGAAGGGAGTGTGGGCCTCCTGACAACTTGATTTTGGCCCAGTGAAACTTGTTTTAGCCTTCTGGCCTCCAGGATTGTGAGAAAATACATTTCCGTTGTGTTAAGCCACCAAATTTGTGGTAATTTGTTATAGCAGCCCTAGGAAACTAACAGGCAGTATCTACCAAACCTGAACATACTTGTACCCATGTCCAGCAATTCCACTTCCAGAAACATTTGTTCACCAAGAAACATGCAGAAGAATGTTCCCAGCAGAATGTTCACAGTGATCAAGGGGGTGGAGCTCTCTCTGAGTTGAGGCTACAGGTGTGAAGGTAGCGAGGGCCTGCCGGCCTGGAAGGCAGGTGCTGGGATCAGAGTGTGGGATATTGGATTTTAAACACAGGAGACAGTATTGGGTTGTGATGAGAGCCAGATCTTTTTCATTTGGGGCCCAAAGAGTCCTGTGTTAGAATCCTGGCTCTACCACTTGGCTAACAGCCCCGAACTGGAAACAACCCAAATGTCCACCAACAGTGCAATGCATGGGCTACTTGAGGGGTGTTCGTAAAACTGAGTCAACTAAAAATAAACTCACGGAAGAAACTCACACACACAACATTGAGAAAAAGAAACCAAACACAACAGTAAACATATTTTATTATGCATTGATGTCAAGGGCAAAAAGAGATAAAATTAACTATATCATCGAGTGCTGTAAAACTAGAAAGTTAAAGAAAGGCGAGAAATTATTACTGTCAAGTATCTGGCCAGGTTGTTAAGTTGGTTTGAGCATCGTCTCAATACACCAAGATATCTGGTTCAGTCCCCAGTCAGGGTACATACAAGAATCAACCAATGAATGTATAAATAAGTGAAATAACGAAGTTGATGTTTCTCTTTCTCTCCCTTCCTCTAAAATCAATGATTTTTTAAAATTATTTTTCTTACAAAGAAAGGATTGCCTTAGCTGGTTTGACTCAGGGGATAGAGTGTCAGCCTGCGGACTGAAGGGTTCCAGGTTTGATTCTGGTCAAGGGCACATGCCTGGGTTGTGGGCTTGGTCCCCAGTTGGGGGGCATGCAGGAGGCAGCTGATCGATGATTCTCTCTCATCATTGATGTTTCTGTCTCTCTCTCCCTCTCCCTTCCTCTCTGAAATCAATAAAAATATATTTAAAAAAAGAAATGATTACTGTCAAAGTTAGGATAGTGTTCCCACCTAGGGAAAGAGGGGAGTTGTGATCAGGAGGGAGCACATGACAGAAAGGTGGCGGGCTGGGGGTTTCCTGGGGTGCTGGTCATGTATTCCTAAACATGAGAGGCACCGGTATTTTATAACAACTGTGCATTAATGTTTTATGCTCTTTTCTGAATATTATACTCTCAATTAAAAGGTGTCTTGATACCCTAGCTGGTTTGGCTCAGTGGATAGACAGTCAAGGGCACATGCCCAGTTGCGGGCTCGATCCCCAGTAGGGGGCATGCAGGAGGCAGCTGATCAATGATTCTTTCTCATCATTGATGTTTCTGTCTCTCTCTCCCTCTCCCTTCCTCTCTGAAAACAATAAAAAATATATATTTTTTAAAAAAGATGTCTTGGTGGTGATGCTGGTGGTGGTATTAATTTTTAATAGAATGAACAGGGTGCTTCTCAATCCATGAAGCCTTCTCGGGTCCCTCCACTTCATGTCCTCGGGCTCCTCCAGCCTCTGCTGCTTGTGCAGTCACTGACCACTCTGGGCTGTGACTTAGTGTCCCAGTCTGGCTCACCCACAAGAACAGAAGCCAGAGCACAGTGTAGAGTCCTCTCAGGGTCCCCAGCAGAGACCAGCCCAGGTGCTCCCATGCCCCAGACACAATGGGCCTGCCTCATGTTTCCACTCGTCAGGACCATGTCTGCCTGCCAGCATGTGGCAGCAGATGACTGCAAATGCAATGAGGGGGGCTGACGGCATTGCCACTTACCTTTGACTCTGCCATCTCTCTCACATCCCACTCAGGAATGGTCCCTAGGTTTAAGCGAGGTTCTCTGCCTGGAATGTCCCCTCTGTAATTCTGTTGAAATGCTCATTTTTCAAGAGCCAGCTGCAGGCTCCTCTCCTCTGTGAAGCCATGGCCTGCCTTCCTCTGGGCTCCCACAGTCCCCTATTTCCCTGGGCGGCAGCCTGTTCAGGCCCTCCCCCACACATCTTTCTCCACTTCTGAAGCTCTGTGATCTCCCTGGGTTGTCCTTAAGACCTGGGTCTGACCCATTTCTGGGCCTCAGGGATCTGTGGGGACACACACCCAGCGTTCCACAACACCTGGCTCAGGAAGGCTCTGGAGGCAGGAAACACTGCCTTAAGGTTCCTGCCAGTGGCATGCACTGCGCCTGTGCACGGCTCCCAGGGCCTCAGTTAGGATCCCAGCCCACCAGTATGGCTCAGTGGTTGTGCTTCGACCCATGAACCAGGAGGTCCGGTCAGGGCACATGCCCAGGTTGTGGGCTCAATCCCCAAGTAGGGGCTTGCAGGAGGCAGCTAATGATTCTCTCATCATTGATGTTCCTATCCCTCTCCCTTCCTCTCTCTGAAATTAAAAAAAAAAATTAAAATATTTAAAGTTAGGATCCCTTGCTTCCCACATGTATGCATGTGCCAGCGAGCAGCATGAAACCATGGAAGGGGAACGTAAAGGAGACGGGGAGTGTGGGAGGGGCCTAAGGGATAGCACTGGGCTGAGGCAGGCGGAGGGACTTGCTATGTGGAACTAAAATGGAGGACAAGCCTCAGTCTAGTTCTGTGAGGGGGCTGGTGGGGCCCATCACTCACTAGGGGTGAAGACAGGCACCATGGCCTGAGGGAGAGGCGGAACCTGGAATTTAGCCCAGCCAACAGGCAGCAGTTCCCATCCTTCAGTACAGTAAGTTCCAGGTGAAGTTGAGACCCACATCTGGGAAGGTCCTCAAAAGCCAAGGAGAGTCCCACAGCTCAAGTGAAGGATAAAGAGCGCAGAAGCTCCGGTCTCCCTCCCACCCTAACTTGGTCCTCTAGGGGAGAGCTACTTCCACCTCAGTGCTGCTTTATCCCTCAGGCAAGCTACTTCCCCTCTGAGCCCATTTACTGTCTAAGTGGTATCAAATCCCTACTTCACACAGGGGACTATTAAATAGATCTTAAGTAGGTGCCCAGTAGACCTTTGCTCCCTCCCAGAGAGGATGCAGGGACAGTCTGGGGTCACACAGCAACTAGCTGGACCAGGTCTTGGACAGGACTCAACTCCTAAACTTGCCACTTGATCCTCAGTACAACACAGGTCAAGGGTCCAGGACAGGTCCCCAGGTATGGGCAGGTCCATCCCTTCCCCCAGGAAAGGCCAGCAATCAGAGCCCCTGCCCACCCGACCCCCAGCTTCCAGTCCTGGTTCCCTTCCCCATCAGGAAGGAAAACCCTGGGTATTGTGTAAGAAACTTGAGTTCCTAAGCCCATAAACAAAGGATGGGGCAAGAGTAGGAGGCCACAACCTCCTGAGGCCACAGGGTGGCAAGAAGAAGTGTTTGGCCTCAGGAAGAGGAAGAAGAGAGATCCATATTTGAGAAGGTGACTGTTTAGAACAGTGGTTCTCAACCTTCCTAATGCCACAACCCTTTAATACAGTTCCTCATGTTGTGGTGACCCCCAATTTCATTGTTACAAATTAAACATAATTAAAGCATAGTGATTAATCACAAAAACAATATGTAATTATACAGTGGGACCTTGACTTACGAGTGTCCCGACTAACGAGTTTTTCGAGATACGAGCAGTCTCTCAGCTGATTTTTTGCTTTGAGCTGCGAGCTAAAATTCGGGTTACGAGCCAGCTTCAGATACCCCACCACTAGTTGGCGCAGCGAACATCACAGTGAACGCCACATCAGCAGCCCAGCATCACGTGTCTCACTTGTTCACTTTGATTTGACATACGAGTAATTTGAGTTACGAGCTCCGTCACGGAACGAATTAAACTCGTAAGTCAAGGCCCCACTGTATATGTGTTTTCCGATGGTCTTAGGCGACCCCTGTGAAAGCCTGGCTGCTGATTGGTTTGGTGTCCAAACCTCTGAGCTCCATCAGCCTTGCAGATGGCTGGCCTGTCACTGAACAAGTTAAAAATACACTCCCAAGAAGCAAAGTATGTGTGAGTGGGGCTGGGAGGGTTTGTGACTACAAGGCAGTATTTTGACAGATAAGGAAAATGAGGCCCAGAGAGGACAGCAAGCCTGTGGTGGCAACTGGCAGATGACCCAGCATCCTGCTCACCCTCCAGCCTGATACTGGGCCAGCAACTCCAGGATTGGTACTAGGCCCAGGCTCTCATCAGCTCCTTCCACAGCCCATTAAGTAAGAGTCCCAGGGAGCCTTGATGCCCACCTATGCCCCTTCCAGGGCAGTTTTATTGGTGCCATTTATAAAATACCTTTCCCATCAGCCCCCAAGCCTTTGCCTTTCCCTTTCTGAGAAGGCAGCTGACTTCTGGTCCTGGCCCCATGGCCAACAGCAGCACACTTGGTCTGATCCTGCTGGCACACACGTGACACTCTGGGGGTAGTCCTTGTGCAAGTCCGTGTCCAACTCTGGGGAGCAGGATAAGGTGAAGGGCCAGGTCTGTGTGTGGAAGGTGGGCAGAGCCCTGGCTGGCTGTAGAGATGTGTGGGCAAAGTGAGCAGGCCCCATGTGTGCCCCAGCTCCAGTGCCTGGTGTGGCTGAAGCCCAGGGTTGGGGGCGATAAAATCAGAGATCCTGAGAGAAAAGCCCTTAGGCCAAAGAATTGTGTGGAGCAGGCCAGGACAGGAGCCCAGGGGAGACTTCCATGGGGCAGTGTGTGCACACAACCCAGGGTAGGGAACATAATGTGTAGGGGCCTTTGGTGACTGTGTGGCTGCCTCCTTCCCTTGGGACCTGCATGCCTGAGGCCCTGGCCTGCTGGAGCTGAAGGAACACACTTGAGGGTCGGGTTAGGGGGAGGGGGTTCGGGAAGGAAATTCAGCTGGAAGTGGTTTAGGCCTCAGAGCCCACATCCTGTCAGAGGAGCTGTCAAGGCGCCAGGCTGTCAGGGGGGCCTGGCCATCTGTCTGTCTGTCTCAGTCAGAGCTGCTGGAGTGACAGTCCCCTAGGGGCAGAGATAGTCTTCATCCTCCCGAGGTGAAGGTGGCCCAGAGGCTAGGAAGTGGGGTCAGTCCTGCCAGATCCAGGATCAGGAGGCCTCCGTTGGGCGCCGTCCCCCCTCGTCCTCCATCAGCAGCAGGCGGCGCCGGCCAGCCTCATAGTCAGCCTCGTCCACACTGACCAGCAGG
Organism: Myotis lucifugus; assembly: GCF_000147115.1. Classification (NCBI taxonomy): domain Eukaryota; kingdom Metazoa; phylum Chordata; class Mammalia; order Chiroptera; family Vespertilionidae; genus Myotis; species Myotis lucifugus. Next base: position 237,713 of record NW_005871541.1, read on the forward strand.
CGGACAGCCTCCCGGCCCACAGCCTCACGCAGGGCCTCAGTTAGGAACACACCCCGCAGGGCCTGCAGCAGGGCACCACTCAGGTAGTCCCCCCAGAAGGCGTCCAGATAGGAGAGCTCCGAGAACTTGATGTCACACACCACGGAGCCCAGGTCTCGGGAGCGCAGCACTGCAGTGGCCTGCCCGAACACATCTAGCTGCCGCGCCAGCGCCTGGGGCCGCCGAGATGCCACACCTTGCTCCAAGGCTGGCCCATGTTCGCAGTACTCTGCTCGCACCCTGAGCCGGATGTCTATGGAGGAAGAGGGACTGGTCAACGAGGGGCTGACACCTAATACACTGCACAGGGGGGCCGCCACTCCTCCTCCCTCCCTTGAGCCTCCTCTGCAGGCTCCTCCCACTACCCTGTGGGTTGCACTGCACCTGACCCACATCCTTCCCACTTCTGGTAACCACACCCAAGTATGGGTAACACCCTCACACGGCTTCCCTCCTCTGGTCTGGCCTCTTGTACCTCCTGACCTGGTGCCCTCCTCTTCCCCTCATGTGCCCCAGTCCAGCCTCACCACCCTCCTTGCTGCGCTCCCGCCCAATACTGCCAGGCAGGTTCCACCAAGCCCTGCTCTCTGTCAGCCGGGGATGCTCTGTCCCAGTCTTCACAGGACTTGCTCCCTCACTTCCTTCAAGGTCTTTGCTCAAATATCACCTTCCCAAAGAGACCTGCCGCAACCATCCCATTTTAAACTTTACAACCACCACCCTGGCCTCCAGCATTCCCGATCCCCATACCCTGCTCCATTCTTCCCAAGGTGCTTACACCACCATCTTACCTGATTTATGCTTTCCCACCTGTCATGTTATCACCCATATCCCCACAATGTGAAAAACAGATTTTGGTCTGTTCTGTTCACTTGTATAGCCCCGTGGCCCATAGTAGTTGCTTATATATATTTATGAAGAAATCAACGCATGAATGAACAACTTGCCTTTAGACAACTGGCCTCACCCCTCTCTTGCCTTCAAATAATTGAGATTCATGGGGAGCCAACCACATCCCCTATCCTGCACCTACCAAGCAAGCACCAGACCCAGAAGACTTGAGGCTGGGGCTGGGCTGGTTTTATTGGAACCAGGTGCTCTCTTTCCACAGAGGCTGCTAGGATGGTGGGCTGTAAGCCTGGGGCTGCTGGGGCCACTTTGCCCCCAGGAGGGGAGAAAATGAAGCCCACCCAGGGCCAACGATAAGAGAGGGAAAGACTCCTGAGCTCATCACATGAGGCACTTTTTTTCTGCTTAAGTGAGTTTCTGTCACTTACAACCCTACCCTCATCCGCCCAAATGAAATGGCAGCTCTGTGCAGTGGACAGGACATGGGACTTCTAAGGTTATCCTTATAAATGTGACCCCGGCATACCACCTCCCTTTGGGATTACTGAATTTGCACCTGTGAAATGGGGCTGCTAACAGAACCTCCTCTTCACAAACGGCACAGGCTGTCCTGAGGACCAGCTATAAACTATAAATAACAGCAGTCCATACCACAGCGCACTGACTACCTGCAGGGGCCACTCCAAGTGCTAGGCTCCTATGAACTCACTGAATCCACAAACTACACTGTGAGGGAGGCCCTATCCCACCCCCCACCCCCCACCCCCCACACACACACACTGTAAAGATGAGGAAATGGAGGCAAAGAGAAGTGCACAGACTTGCCCAAAGTCACATGGCCAGGCAGTGGCAGCACATGACAGAGGTTGCTGAACCTCCCATGTCCCAGAGAGCAGCTTCAGGTCAATGGAGCCGATTCCAATCCAGGCACTAGCTGTGTGACCTGGGACAAGTCACAACCTCTCTGAGCCCAGGTCCTTGCTCACAACAGAGGGGACAATCTCTGTTGTGAAGGGCCGTTAAGAGGATTAAAAGGAGCAAAGAATATGCCCTGGCCAGTGTGGCTCAGTTGGTTGGAGAATCGTCCTGTTCACCAAAAGGTGGTGAGTTTGATTCCCAGTCAGAGCACATGCCCAGGTTTTGAGTTCAATCCCTCACTGGGGCACATGTGGGAGGCAAACAATCGATGTTTCTCTCTCTCCCTCTCCCTCCTTCCCTCCCTCCCTCCCTCTCTCTCTCTCTCTCTATCCCTTCCTCTCTAAAAAGAAATCAATAAAATCAGCCCTAGCTGGTATGGCTCAGTAGATAGAGTGTTGGCCTGCAGAATGAAGGGTCCCAGGTTCGATTCCAGTCAAGGGCACATGCCTGGGTTGCGGGCTCAATCCCTAGTGTGGGGCATGCAGGAGGCAGCTTATCAATAATTCTCTCTCATCATTGATGTTTCTATCTCTCTTTCCTTCTCCCTTCCTCTCTGAAATCAATTTAAAAAAATTTTTTTAAATCAATAAAATCTTAATTATAAAAAAAAAAAAAAGAAACTAGCTGGCAAAGGGCTCAACTGGTGCTCCAAGAATGGCAGCCTCCAACAGCTCCAATGTGCTGAATGCTTTACCTCTGGGGATCCAGTAGGATTAGCAGGATCAGCCCTGTGGGGCAGGAACCACATTCAACCCATATGGCAGAGGAGGAAACTGAAGCTCTGGGAAGGGAAGTGTCATATCTCAGACTCTCTTCACCTTTCACAGACAGTGTGAGCAGCAGAGCAGAAAGTAAAAGGCAAGTCCCTGCTCCCCAAGATGTCTTCTCAGTACCACCCATTTCCTCCTACCACGCAAACCCCAAACCCTTCCTCTTTCTGCCTCAAGGGGAACCTCACCCTCTCTGCTCAAGACCCAGGGGAACCTACCTGGCCTCAGCCCCCAGAACCTCCCATTCAGATCTGGCTCCCTCCATCCTAAGGACCAGAAAAGACCTCTGGGCTCACATCCTTGACTCCTATGAATGTCTGACCATGCCCTCCATCAGTGTGGGCTGGGGAACAAGGGGACTGGGAGAAGCAGCACCTGTCCAAGGCCACACAGGGCTGGCTCAGTGGCAGAGGCACAGAGCCAGGTGGCGGAGTCCGACAGACCTTGAGGTGAGTCCCGGCTCTGCCACTCTCTAGCTGTGGGGCCTTGGGCATGTGACCTCACCTCTCTGAGCCTCAGTTTTCCCATCTGAAAAACATAAACAAGAAGTCTCTGCTACACAGTGGGGTCATGAGGATTAAATGAGACAGCTTGTGAAATGCTTGACCCAGGGCCCACAACACAGAAGAAACTCAGAAACAGGAACTATGATTTTGACACCCACAGCTAATCCCACAACCACTGCTCATCTCCTTCAATCCCAGCTAAATCTTCCCATCCCTGTTCTCCAGTCACAAGGGAAGTACTCCCAAGCCAAGCCTTACTCACTCACAAAAATGACCTGCCGGCCTCCTCTGACCACAACGGCCCCATTCACCCACCATGTCCTGCCCAGATGAATGCCTCCCAGATCACCTTTCTCCTCAGCACAAATTGCTACTAGACCTGTGGTATAAACTGTCTATTCGCTCAGAGCCTACCCCATAACATGAGGGGTGGTGTTTAGAAAGAGGACAGAACCAGAGTGGAGTCATGTGTGTCTCATTCATTCTTTTATTCAACAGCTGTTTACTGAGTACCAGCAACAGGGAAGTGACATGAGCACCCCGCCACAGGAACTGAAAGACATAACCCCTAGTTAGGGAGCACTTGCCATGGGCCTGACCCTACCCAAGTCTTTTCCCTATCTTGGGCCCCCAAGTCCTCACAGCACCTTCATTATCCCCATTTACAGAGGAGACCACAGTCCAACCTTGACGAGAGCGCACAGAAGCCGTGCATTATCTGAACTGCTGCTCCATCACTGGCCCTGGATCACAGCACACGTGCAATTTCCTCTTGACTCCTCACCAAAATAATGTAATAATAGGTGACACCTCTATAGTACTTACTGCAGGCTGACACACACTTCACACCTACTGACCCTTTTGATCATCCCTGCAACCGTATAAGGCAGTGCTATTATCCCCTTTTTGCAGATGGGGAAACCAAGACACACGGGATGAATCACCTGCTCAAGGCCACAAAAACAAGAAGTGGAAAAGCTGGAATTCCAACTGCCTGGCTGCAGAGCCCGAGCTCTTAACTACCCCTGTTTGCTGCCTCTCACAACCATACATAGAAATCTGTAATTAAAAGACATCCTGAGGGTGAAGAGAGAAAATTATAGAGAATGAGGTGTAATTTAGATTGAAATGATCACAGAGGACCTCTCCAGGAAATGACATTAGAAGTGAAATGTGAATGTGGACAAGTAGGTTGAGACAGAAAAACAGGAGGAGAGAAGAGTAGCATTCCCAGAAGAGAGGACAGCACGAGACAATCCAGAGGCAGAAAACAACTTGGGACATGCACAGACTGAGCCAGTGTGGCTGGATCACGGTGGAGGAGAAGGGCACAAGGGGACAACTGGAGGCCCTGGCAGGGAGGAGTCTGGGATCTCCCGGGCTGACCACACCTCTCCGCGCTTTAGTGGCCTCCTTCGTGAGACACCCTCACCACAGCACCTGCTCTCTTGGGCCCACTGTGAGGATTACATGGCCGGATGCAGGTGAACAGCTGAGGCCAAGTACAGCAGGGTGACAGGGACAGAACCAGGGCACCAGGTGGGGAAGGCTGAAGGTGGCTGGCCCAGAATGGAAGGAGTAGACATGGAGAGAAGTAGATGGGCTGGCTCAGTGTGACAGAAAGGGCTGAGGCAGAAGAGCACCAAGCACACATGTGACCTGGGCCGGGGGGCTGGCTGAGCTTTTTCCTGTGGCCAGGAACACCAAGACTTTGTCAACAGGCCCTCTCTGCTTGGACAGTTGTAGGGAAATGCTCCCTGCCCCTAAGACAGAGGGTAGGGGTATGTCTTCCTATAGAAGAGAGCTTTTCCTGTTTCCTACACTCATGTGGGCCCAAGAACTCTCTGGTCCTCCAAACCCAAACAACACTGAGGGCAGAGGAAAATGGGAGGGACTTCCTCGTGAGGGATCAGGGAAGATATGAGGGACAGGCCCAGGGCCAGGAGAGCAGGTGAACAGCCTTGCATGCCAGTCCCTGTGCTAGGTGTGGCTTGGGGCCAGAGATAATTTCACTCAGGTCTTCTCCTGGGAGTTCCTAGTAGGAGGGCGGGGGCAAAGAGGGCCTGTGCTCCCCTGGTACGTAGTAGAGGGAGGCAGCCAGCTCCAATGGAAAGACCCCTGCCCTCCACTGCCACACAGGGCCAGGACCACCCTCCTCTGGACAACAGTAGGACCACTCCTCTCCTCCAGTATCTTTCCCAAGACAGAGCCAGAGTCTAGGTGCCAAATGTAAAGTTCTTCAATCTCTACTGAATTAATGGATCAAGATAATGAGGAGAAGCTGCCACCAATGTCAGAGAAAGGTTAAGCTCACCTGAGAAGTGAGCTTGAAAAAATGAACCAACAAGCCTCTGATCAAGCCTCTCCAGCCCTAACTACCAATTTTTAGGAGATACGTATAGATAACAGAGGAACACATGCAATCAACCCTCCCACAGGATGCAATTGGCAAAATCCAGTCTTTGGAAAAGGCTATGGGACAACTACTTTCAACAAACACAATGCAAGGAACAAAGAGAGAAAAGAGTGGTGGGGGAATACAATATTTTAGGAGAGATTCAGGAGAACCAATACTCATGAGACAACTGGAAATGTGAGTGCTAATTATATATTTGATAATAAAACATTATTGTTAACTTTTAAAAAGAATTCTGGGAGAGAACCAAGATGGCGGCATAGGTAAACACCTATACTTGCTGCCTCTCACAACCACATCAAAATTACAACTAAAAGACAGAACAACTATCATCCAGAACTGCGGGAAAGCTGGCTGAGTGGAAGTACTACAACTAGAGAGGTAAAGAAGAAAGTGCATTGAGACTGGTAGGAGGTGCGGAGGCACAGAATAGGCTGGCACCTGGGTATGCTGCTTTTTTAATCGGGAGGGAGATACAAGCTCCTGCTTGCTCTGAACTCCAGTGCCAGGTGAGACTCTGGGGGACCCAGACACATATCGGGAGAAACTGGACTGTCTGGCATCTGGGCAGGAACACGGGGGCGGCTTTCTTCCAGACGGAGGTGCTCGCAACAGTCATAGTTCCTTTGCTGGGACCTCCCTGATGCAGGGCTGACTGGCAGCCATTGCTGTTTGCTCCACCCTGGAGAGTTCCTGAGAACCCGCCCTACCCAATTTACAACCCCACACAAGCTATGCACAGCGGCTTTTGCAGATGAATGGCCTGTCCTTTCTCAGCCTAAAACCTGTCAAACAAGCTGCAGCTGGGTCAGGGAGCCCCAAAGCTATCAAAAGAAGGCCCAAGGCTGGCACCAGCACCAGCCTGCCTTACTTCACACCTGGGCCTCATCTGGGCACTTCCAAACCCCAAACAAAGAGGAGGAATCTGCAGATCTCTCTGTAGCTCCTGCTAGGTGGCCCCAGGCAGTGGCTGACTTTGCACCTCCTTGGAGATCCAAGAGCCAGTGTACCCAGTGGTCAGTGTGAGACCATACCAGATTACAACTCTTCACATCCATGGGCAACACACTCAAGGGGCAGACTCAGTGAGCACCAAAGCCCCACTGAAGCAATTCCTGCCCCGTAAGGGTTTCTCCTGCATTGTAGACAAAGCTGGTCCTCACAGCAAATTGGCCTGGAGTTCAATTCCTCCCAGTGACACCAACAGCAATCAAAGCTCAACTACAACAAGATTGCACACAGCCCACAAAGGGGTGTACCAAGAGTGTCCACCTCAGGTGATGGGGGAGGCTGAGCCACTGGGCCCTATAGGACACCTATTACACAAGGCCACTCTATCAACTCAAGGAGACTTAGCACCTACCCAATACATAGAAACAAACACAAAATGCAGAGACAAAGAAACATGTCACAAATGAAAGAAATGGAAGAAAGCAAACTATTGGATAAAGAGTTCAAAACTACAGTTATAAGGTTACTCAAGAATCTTCTAGAAACCTCCAAGGAACTTAGTGAGACCTTCAAGGATCTTAGTGAGAATGCCAAAAAAAAAAAATGGAAAAGGACCAGTCAGAAATTAAGCATACGCTGACTGAAATAAAGAATAATATACAGAGATTCAACAGTAGACTAAAGGATCCCAAGAATCAAATCAAAGATTTGAAATACAAGGAAGCAAAAAACACCCAACCGGAAGAGCAAAAAGAATCCAAAAATATGAAGATAGTGTAAGGAGCCTATGGGACAACTTCAAGTGTACCAACATCCGAATTATGGGGGTGCCAGAAGAAGAGAGAGCGAGCAAGATATTGAAAACCTATTTGAGAAATAATGACAGAAAACTTACCCTACCTGGTGAAAGAAATAGACTTACAAGTCCAGGAAGCGCAGAGAACCCCAAACAAGAGGAATCCAGAGAGGACCACACCAAGGCACATCATAATTAAAATGCCAAGGGCAAAAGTCAAAGAGAGAATCTTAAAAGCAGCAAGAGAAAAACAGTTAGTTACCTACAAGGGAGTACCCATATGACTGTCAGCTGATTTCTCAACAGAAAGTATGCAGGCCAGAAGGGAGTGGCAAGAAATATTCAAAGTGATGAATAGCAAGAACCTACAACCAAGATTACTCTACCTAGCAAAGCTCTAATTTAGAATTGAAGGTCAAATAAAGAGCTTCACAGACAAGAAAATGCTAAAGGAGTTCATCACCACCAAACCAGTATTATATGAAATGCTGAAGGGTATTCTTTAAGAAGAGGAAGAAGAAAAAGGTAAAGATAAAAAATTATTATTATGCCGAAACCGGTTTGGCTCAGTGGATAGAGCGTCGGCCTGCGGACTGAAAGGTCCCAGGTTCGATTCCGGTCAAGGGCATGTACCTTGGTTGCAGGCACATCCCCACGGGGAGATGTGCAGGAGGCAGCTGATCGATGTTTCTCTCTCATCGATGTTTCTAACTATCTCTCTCCCTTCCTCTCTGTAAGAAATCAATAAAATATATTTTTTTAAAAAAATTATGTACAACAAAGTGACAATAAATATTTATCTATCAACAAGTGAACCTAAAAATCAAATGAATAAAAAATCTGATGAATAGAATAAACTGGTGAATGTAATAGAATCAGGGGCATGGAAATGGAGTGGACTGACAATTCTCGGGGTGAAGGGAGTGTGGGGGGGGGGATGTGGGAAGAGATTGGACAAAGATGGACATGGACAGTGGGATGGTGAGGGCCTGGGGTGGGTGAGAACCGGGTGGAGGGGAACTGTGGGGGGGCGGCGGGGAGAGGAACATCTGTAATCATCTGAACAATAAAGATTAAAAAAAAGAAAAGAATTCTGACCTTTTAGAGATACACAGTGAAAAATCTACAGATGAAATAGCAGGACACCTGGAACTAGCTCCCAAACAATATGGCTGATGAAATGAGATCAGCCACAAGTTGACAACTGCTGAAGCTGGGTGATAAAAGATGGGGTTCATTACACTAGTCTGCTTCTCTATCTCCTCCACAGAAAGCACTGAAGGAGCGCTAGCCGCAGTTGGGCTCAATGGCTAGAGCTTCGGCCCACGGACTGAAGGGTCCCAGGTTCAATTCCAGTCAAGGGCATGTACCTCAGGTGCAGGTTACCAATCAATGTGTCTCTCTCACATCAATGTTTCTCTCTCTCTGACTCTCCCCTCCCTTCCAGCTCTCTAAAAATCAATGGAAAAATGTCCTCAGGTGAGAATTAACAAACAACAACCAAAAAAGGACTGAATGAAAAGCAAAGTACAGCCTATCATTCAAATCCTCTAATTGCTTTCTACCATTTAAAAAACTGCAAAACCATGGCCCATGGCTCACAGGCTCTGCCCTCACCTCCTAGCAGCCTTTCCTCGCTCCCTCCACTCCAGCCTTGTCAGATTCCCTGCCACCCTTTCACCAATACTGGCATACTCCCTCTTGGGCCTGAGGTCCTGCTGTCCCCTCCATCTGGAACATTCTACCTCAACCATTTACATGTTCTTCGGAGAGGCCTTCCTAGACCACCCTATCTAGAAAATACGTCTAGAACTGTGTTTTCCATCACTCTACCCCCTTGCCCTGCTTTGTTTCTCTTCTCAGCTGACATCTGACAACTGTCTCTTGGCTTTCTCCTCCTACCAGAACTCAAGCTACTAGAAGGCAAGAGCCTCCTGTCCCTGCAGCGCTTAGCATGAGGGTTCTATAAATACATATGGAATTACCAAATGAAAAACCCCAAGTTTCGGCCCAGCCCCACCACTGCCACTCTGCACAATGGGGGCCATGACCCCTATACCTCAACACTGTCCAGAAAATTCAATCAGGTGGATAGCATGCCCAGCTAAGTGCCCAGTGACCGCCCTGAGAGGGATATGAAAACTCAAGAGGTCCTGTGTCTAAGCCCTCACCCAACCCCCCTGTGCTCTCTTCCTTACACTCTATGGCCTTTGCGAGTTTAGTCTGGTTCTACCCCTCAGTGGAGGGAAGCTAACTGGGGGCCAACCCCCACAGTTGTCACAAGTGAGAAGGGGGCAAGAACAGCAGGATCCTTCCGCACTCAGGTCTGGAGGTGCCTCCTTTTACTCTAGGGACTGGGCCTCATTAAAGGTAAGCCACTGCTGCTTTCAGCAGGGCCCTACTGGGGAGCACCTCAATCAGCCCCACCCTGCCTGATGAGTCAGCAGTCAGACCTGTTTACCCATCCCCCCTATCATTGCCAGCCACACCCCATGAACCACCTCCCTGCCCTCAAGAAAGAGACCTGATGCCTCTACTGGCAAAACCCCTCCCAGGCTCAGCTTGGCTTGCTCCCTAGGCAGGAGTGACTCCCTGGGCAGCCCAGCCAGCCTGGTGGCTCTGGTAATTAGCCCTGACTGGGGGGAGAGTCACAACCTGGCAGCCACCCTTCAAGCTGGTGTCTGAGGACACAGGCTAGCTCTGTGTCCTGCCCAGCACAGGTATCTGCAGTCTCATCTATGGGGGAGATAAGGGGGCGGGCACTGGGAAGTGGCAGGCATGGCTGCTCTGTGGGCTGGAGGAGGTGCTGCAGCATGGTCAGAGGAAGCATCCTAGGCTGAGGTGTTCTGGGGAATGTAGAGCTGCTTCAACCTCAAACCTTCCCACCTATAATTCTGCCACCCTCCCACCCCTGCCTGAGCATTTTACCACCTGATCCTGTGTCCACAGACTTGCCCAACTCAGAGATGTGAGCGGGGAGGGGGGTGAGAGAGTGCCCACCAAGGCCTGTGTCCTTCCCTCAAGACAGGTGGATTTTCTCCAGGGTAAGGTGTGAGCATGAGTCTCCAGAGCAGAGTCCTCCCAACACACCTAACCCAACCTGTCTGCAGGTTCAGTCAGCTCTACATTTATTTCCTAACTAGAGGCCCAGTGCACAAAATTTGTGCACACATAGCATCCCTAGCGGCTGCCTGCTGCTGGCCGGGGGGCCTCCCTTCCTGCGGTTGGCTGGCCGGCCCCACCCCCTGGTCAAACTCCTGGTCAAGGGGATGATTTGCATATTAGGCTTTTATTATATACGATTAGTCCATCCCCTTCTCACCCTCTCCAATGTGACCAACACAGATCAGACCTCTCCTTCTTGCTGGACTGGGCAGCCTTGTCACTCATTTCCCTGCTCCCACTTTTATTTAACAAACACCTAACAGGGCATGTACCATGTGCCTGGAGTTGTTCTAAGTACTTTACAAATCCTAACGCATTTATTAACTGTTTTTCCAGATGGAATCAGCGTTCCTTTCAAAACAGGTATCAGATTACCTCACCCCCTGCTCAAATCCCTTGATAGCACTTGCTGCAAGGAATAAAAGCCAAACTCCCACCCACTCGGAGACCTGTGGGCTGCTCCGCCCCATCCCCACCCCCTCTTTGAGGGGCTTATTGTATAAAGTGAACTTCAGTTTCACTGGTCTATCACTCTACTAAAAAGGTCACCTCCACTAAGGCAGGGACCTCCCTGCTCTTCCTGCTCCAAGCACATGGCACAGTGACAGTGAGAAAACGAGTACATAGCAAGGGCCCAGGACAGATGCTGTTCCGAGTGTATTACAAGTGTTAACTCATTTTCTCTCTCAACAATCCTAGTTGAAAGGTACCATTAACAGCCTCCTTTTACAGATGTGGAAACTGAGGCACACAGGGGTTCAGTCACCTGCCCAAGATCAGATAGCTTATTTAACTGCTAAGGCCAGGAGGTAAATCAAGCAGCTTGTCACAGGGTCCTGTTTTCACCCCTATATCACTCCACCATTGCAGAAGAAATGATTGTTGAATAAATATACACTTGCAAATCTTAGCTGAATAAATGAAACTGGTGGCAGTGGATTATCAGGGAAGGCTTCCTAGCACGGGATGTGATCCTTTAACTATGGGCAGAATGTACATAAGCAAGATGAACAGAAGAATATTCTACTGCTAAACAGAGACAAGAACCCTAATTCCTGCTAGGTGTCACTAGGTATGCCACACCTCAGACAAGTACCCATTCCTATGGCTCAGCAGCCTGCCATAGACACTGTACATGCATTCCCCAAGGCCCACAGATACCTACCACAGGTCACTTTGCCTTCTGAGGTGGGTTTGGCCTGCTCCTGCTGCTGCTGGGGGGCGGCTGGGCCCCCTCTCCGCCGCCGTCTGGCACCACCACTGGGCCGGCCCCGACTCCGCCGCTGCCGCTTGGTCGGGGGGGAGCCTGAGAAAAAAGGGATGGTTGAGCCCTGGCAGGTGTTCTCAGTGGTTAGAGTAGCGGCCTGCTCACCAGAAGGTCGTGGGTTTGATTCCCAGTCAAGAGCGTGTACCTGGGTTGCAGGTTCAATCCCTATCCCCGGTTGGGATGCATGGGGCATGTGTGGGAGGCAACCAATCGATGTGTCTCTCTCACATCTATGCTTCTTCTCTCTTCTCCTCTTCCCTCCCTTCCTCTCTCTCTGAAAAAAATCAATGGAAAAAATAACCAGAAAGAGCCCTGGTTAGTGTGGCTCAGTGGGTGAATGTCGACTCATAAGCCAGGAGGTTGAGGTTTGATTTCCAGTCAGGGCACATGCCGGGGTGCTGGCTGAATCCCTAGTAGGGGGTGTGTGGGAGGCAGCCGATCGATGATTCTCTCTTAACATTGATGTTTCTATTCCTCCCCCTTCCTTTGGTTGAAATCAATTTTTAAAAAAGAGAAAAATGAAGTGGTTGAGAACAAGATGATAGGTAGAGTATCAAGGCAGATGCCTGGGGAAGAGCTCGAGGCTGCTCTCTGCCATGAGACCCTGGGTGAGCACCTCTGCCTCAGAGGCCCTGTCCATAAGATGGGGAGTAAGTACAACCTAGCAACATCTAGAAGGGCAAACAAACACATCCCCCACCCAGCAACCCCCCTCCCAGGTGTGACCATACAGAAACTCCTGCACTGTCACGCCAGGACCAGTATGGCAACAGCCATAAGGCATTGTTTATAGCTGTTAACTGCATACACTTGAAAATAATGTAAATGTGTAGCAAAAAGAATACAGAGTAATTTCCAGTATAGACTGTTTAGTGAAGTAAACCAAGATGCAAAAGAGGTGGCTACAGCTTGCTATACTTCACATAAGAAAGGAGGCGAAACATAAATATATTTGCTATTCTTGCAAGGTGAAACACTAAGGATATACCAGAAATGAATAAAACTGATTACCTATTTACTGGAGTGAGGGAACAACAAGGGAAGTGATACTTCTAAGAACATGTTTTTTTACATACTTTATAGTTTGTTCTTTTTTGTTTTTTAAATGTTTTTATTGATTGTAGAGAGGAAGAGAGATAGAGCAGTGGTTCTCAACCTTCCTAATGCCGCGACCCTTTAATACAGTTCATGTTGTGGTGACCCCCAATTTCACTGTTACAAATATGGTTCATTGAACATAATTAAAGCATAGTGATTACTCACAAAAACAATATGTAATTATATATGTGTTTTCCGATGGTCTTAGGCGACCTCTGCGAAAGGGTCGTTCGACCCCCAAAGGGGTCGCGACCCACAGGTTGAAAACCACTGGAGAGAGAGAGATAGATAGAGAGAAACATCAATGAGAGAGAGACATTGATTGGCTACCTCCTGCATGCCTTCCACTGGGGATCAAGCCCAAAACCCAGACATGGGCCCTGACCAGGAATCAAACTGAGGATCTCTTGGTTCATGGGTCAACACTCAACCACTGAGCCACATCGGCCGGGCTACATACTTTAGTTTTGACATAGACCAGTTGTAGTTCAGTGGATGAGTGTTGACCTATGAATCAGGAGATCACGGTTTGATTCTGGATTGTAGGTTTGGTCCCTAGTAGGGGGCATGCAGGAGGTTGCCTATCAATGGTTCACTCTCATCATTGATGTTTCTATCTCTGAAATCAATAAAATATGTATTATTTTTTTTAAAATTTTAAAGATGAAAGAAACAAACCATGCCCTGGTTGGCATGGGTCAGTGGTTAGAGTGTTGGCCTACAATCCAAAGGGTCACAGGTTCTATTCTGGTCAAGGGCAGGTACCTGAGTTGCAGGTTCCCAGTGCCAGTTGGGGCAACCAATTGATATAGCTCTCTCACATCAATGTTTCTCTCTCTCTCCCCTCCCTTCCACTTTCTCTAAAATCAATGGGGAAAATATTCTCCAGAAAGGGAGGGAGGGAGGGAGGGAGGGAGGGAGGGAGGGAGGGAAAGAAACCATAAAATTAAACACAAACAGAAACAAATAAACTTAACTATGTATATAATTGGTAACATAAACAGGTGAAAAAGAATTATTTCAAGTTATTTGGAAGAACATTCTGAGTACAAACTCTCAGTGGGATATACTCCTAAGGACCAGGACTACAAATACGTGGTTTCCTTCAAAGAGTCAGCAGTGGTATTAACATTGTAATTTTGAAGCTATTTTTTGAAAAATATATTTTATTGATTTTTTACAGAGAGGAAGTGAGAAGGATAGAGAGTTAGAAGCATCGATGAGAGAGAAACATTGATCAGCTGCCTCCTGCACACCCCCTACTGGGGATGTGCCCACAACCAAGGTACATGCCCTTGACTAGAATTGAACCTGGAACCCTTCAGTCCGCAGGCCGACGCTCTATCCACTGAGCCAAACCGGTTAGGGCTGAAGCTATTTTTTAATTGTTGTAAAATAAAGCAAATAAATCCCTATCTCAATGTTATTAAGGACCAAGATTTTCAATATAAGAAAAAAAAAATCCTTGTATGTTAATTTTGAATTAAAAATACTAATATGAACTTTTCAAAAGAACAGTTTCTAAATCTATTCACTGAAAGAACCTAGAAATGATACACACACTCAGCACCCAGATCTTGGTCTCTAAACACCATCGCCTCTAAAAGAAACCAGGCTTCTGACAAAAGTTGATTCCAGGGCTGGGGAAGGAAAAGCACAGGTGAGTGCCACATCCTGCAATGACACCAAGCAGGAAGTGCCCAGTGCATGATGCAGACTCATCAAAAAGACACAGGAGCTAGCCAATTTGTACACAAGGAAGAATGACTAATTGATTATAACACAGTAAATAAATAAGAATGCGTGAGTCCATAGTGATACTCTCCACCAAAAAGGGAGGGCAGAGTTGGAAAGAAAAATTCCTCTTGAAAAAATACCAGCTAATAGGTGTAGAAAAATGGAATAATTAGAAAATCACCATTTTCCAAACACCAATGTAATAACTGGTTCAGGCAGGTATCACCCTTGGATGCTGTCACAGAATAGGATGTGTCCAAGTGTCATCCCATAGATTGTTTATTAACCATAAAGGGGGTGGGGGAATGTCACTTTGCAAAGGATAAATATGGCAGACACTACCTTCACCAAGTGATCAAACTTGCTCCCTCATGACAGAAAAACCAGACCTCCTGCCTCCTGATGTGCTCCAATTCAAAGCACACCGCATCAACCAAGAAGCATTCCTGCCACAAATGTGGAACCTGAATCGAATCAAGCCTCCAAGACCCAATTCCCACTTCACAGGAACAAAGGGACAAGTTAAATAATACCATTAGGAAAATATTAGACACTTCTGAAATAATCGGGATATTCTACAAAACAACGGGCCTGGTAGGGTCAGGAAGTCAATGCCATGGAAAAAAAGAAAAAGGTGTGGGTTGGGGAGGAGTTTCATTTTAGTAAGAGCTTAAGGAGAGGTAATAACTGAATTCATAACAACTCATCTATAAGTCGATCCTAAAAATGGAGACAATCTTACAGAGACATGAAAATGAAGCATTTGAATATCAGAATTAGTGTGTACGTTCTCAGGTATGGTAATGGTCTTGAAATGGTAGGGGAGAATCTTCTTATTCTCAGGACAGGGCTGGTGATTTAGGGGTAAAGTGTCCTGATGCCTGGAATTTACTTTCAAAGAGTTCAACAACAACAACCTAAGAACAGAACTATGTATAAATTCATGTAAAATAGGGGTAGGGAACATTTTTTTCTACCAAGGGCCATCTGAATATTAATAACGTCATTTGTGGGCCATACAAAATTATCAACTTAAAAATTAGCCTGCTATATTTGGTCAAACATTTCATTAACTCACCCCAAATGCCTTGGCAGGGACAGACCAAATGCTTTTGTAAGCCTTATATGGCCCTTAAGCTGGATGTCCCCACCCCTGATATAAAGCAAAAGCAGCACAATGAGTCTAAAATGACTGAATCTATGAGCATTTTCACTGTACTAATCTTTTAATTTCTCTGTATGTTTGAATAATAAAAAAATGGGTCCTGGCCAGGTAGCTCAGCTGGTTAGAGCATCGTCCTGATATGCCAGTTGTAGGTTCTATCCCCAGGGTCAGGACACATACAAGAAGCAACCAATGGCCCTAGCCAGTTTGGCTCAGTGGATAGAGCGTCGGCCTGCGGACTGAAGGGTCCCAGGTTCGATTTCGGTCAAGGTTGTGGGCTCAATCCCCAGTGTGGGACGTGCAGGAGGCAGCTGATCAATGATTCTCTCTCATCGTTGGTGTTTCTATCTTTCTCTCCCTCTCCCTTTCTCTCTGAAATCAATAAAAATATATTTTAAAAAAAAGAAAAAAGAAGCAACCAATGAATGCATAAATAAGTGGGACAACAAATCTCTCTCTCTCAATCAATAAAATAAAAAGAAAATAAAAAACGGGGGAATTGGGATTAATCGGCACAATTAAAAGATACCAGAGTTACTCAACATGAACCTCAGAAACATGTCCAGCAAAGACACCCATGTGAATAATGAACCCATGAAGTGATGCTACTTAGATGAAATATAAAACCACAAGAAACAACTCCATTCGTTGCTTCTGGACATGTGCTTTTGTACGAATAGCAAACACACAAAGCAAAAATGAATCACTGTGCTGCTTGGGCCCCTTCCTTGATGGAGGAGATTCATCAGGGTTCAGAAGGAAGAGAGGGAAACTGCCCTCACACCCACCCAGCTGAGCTCACCTGTCTCCCACTGGCCCTGCTGAGCATCTGAAGAACTGCTTGACTGCCGACGGCGACGGCAGCTGCCCTCTGTCCTCTTTGTAGAAGAGCTGGAGGTGCCATAGCTGTAGCGTTCTGGAGACACTGGGGGAGAGAAAAATGGAAAGAAGTATTCATAGCCTCTGGCCCCTCCCTGGCCCAGCCTCCCAATTCCCACCCCCTGAGATGAACACCTGCCCTATAGGGTTCTTGAGTTTCCCAGAGGTCAGAGTCCAAGCACCCATTCCCTCTCCAACACCTCCACCCAGTTGTTGCTGGCTGCCTCCTGACATAGAGGAGGACTCAGCCAGAGTTATTCTGTAAACTGAGTCATTATAAGGATCCCTGCAATGTTGCCCACCATGAGCTGCGCGCGCGCGCGCGCACACACACACACACACACACACACACACACACACACACGCTCTTCCTGCGGCCACAGGGAGTAAGCAGGCCTCTTCAGTTTCCCCAAATCTTCTCTTCCAGAGCCTGACCGTCAGACATATTTCTCCAAATGTGCTGTCAGTTCTTCCTTAGTGCTGCCCTTCTCCTGGTTATCCAAATCCCTGGGCTTATTCTGGTGAGCGGAGCCTCACAATCCCCCTCCCTAGACTAGCCCCTACACCTCGCCAAGCAATCCTGCCAAGGCCTCAACAGCCTTGGCCTATGCATGCATGGGGCTCTTGTGCCTTACTCCCTCCAGCTTCTGCCCTTCTTAAGACTGCTGTCCTTCACAAGGATTAAGGACATCAACTCTGGGCACAAACCAGCTGAGTGTGAATCCTAGCTCTTGCTTTCTAGCTGTGTTACCTGCAAGGCCCTGCCCTTTCTTTGGTCCCCTCTGCCACACCGGCCTCTGAGGATGCCAAATTCATTCCTGCCTCAGGGCTTCAAAGCTTGCACAGGGCCAGCAGTGCAGCCTCAGTTCAGATGTCACCTTCCCAGAAAGGTCTTGACTGGTTATCCAATCTAAGGGGGCCTCCCTTTACTTGGAAGAACTCCTTACTCTCTCGACCATTACTTTGCTTTAGTCTTTCTATAACCATATATGAAAACAAGTCATTTAGCTGTTTCAATATCTGATTACCCCAATAAATGTAAGCCTCATGTAAGCACTTTGTCAGTCCCATCACCTTAAATCTCCTGTGCCCAGCACACAGGATTCAGTTCTTACATGTGAACAAGCTGCTTAACTTCTCTGTATCTGTTGTTTTCCTGCACACTGAGACACTAACAGTGCTTCCTCAGTGGATTGCCAGGAGGATATAAAGTGATAGTTCATATGAAGGGCTTACTGTGTCTGGCATGAAACAAGCCTCCATAAAGTGGCCACAAACATCATTATTGACATGGCCAAATTCCACAAGCTCGCCCCTCCCTCTTGTGTTTCCTGGGGAGGAGGGGGAGTGGAATGGGACACAGGCTGTCGGGTATGACCCTGTCCATATCAGGCACCACGGGGGCCCAGGTGCAGAGCGAGGGCCTCGCCCCATCGGAAGTCTATCACCCTCCCATTCAACCTTACCTGGCCGGCGCCGCCTGCGCGCCAGGTGCGGCAGCAAGTCCTGCCGGGCCAGCACTCGGAGGAGTTGCCCCAGGAGCCGCAGGTCGCTCTCGTCGCACTGCCCGCGGCGCTCCAGCTCCAGCAGCAGCTCCAGGCCGCTGCGGGTGTGGGACAGGCCGCCGGGCGCCCCGGGGGCCTCGTCCAGCAGGAAAGCCAGCAGGTCCAGTTCGCACTCGGTCAGCTGCCCGCCCACCACCTCGAACATACGATGAAGCGACAGCATCCCGTAGTAGTCCAGGCACTCGTCCTCCTCCCAGCTCGGGGCAGGGGTCGACCCAGACAGCGCCATACCCGGGGGAGGGGGTCGGAACCAGCTCGAACCAGGGCCTAGAACCCACTCGGCGGGGAAGGGGCAGTGGTCAGCGACGTGGGGCCCAAACGCCACCCCCGCCAGAGCGGCCGCTGGCCCCCGACCCGCGGGGCAGGTCTACCCTCACACCCTAGCCGGCTCGGCCTCCCTCTTCCCCCGGAAGCGAATGGTATCGTCCGAGGTCCCCTAATAAGAGGTCGAAACGTCAGACCTCACTCGACCTCCGACCGGTCAGGCCTGCAGAGCCCGAACGCCCCTCCCAAGGTGGTATGTTCCGAACCAGCCTCCGGAACCGACCAAGTGATTCGGTCCGAACGAGCCTGGGGGGCCCACCCCGGGGCACCCTACCGACTGCCCTTTGACCCTGGGTAGTTCTGCCCGGACGCGCCCTGGGCTCCGTCCAGCGGTCCTGTCCGACCAGCCCCACGGCTCCACCCCGGTGGTGCCGTCCGAAAGTGACCCTCTGGCCCCCACAAGCGCGGCTGACCACAGCAGCGCTTCGCCCCACATAGGTGGTGCTGTCCAAACCCGACCCCCTCGCCCTGCTGGGACGGTACTGCGCTCTCCCCAGCACCCAGGTGGTTCCCTCTACCCGCCACCAGTCGCCCTTCGGCCTCCCTGGGTCCTCACCGGAATCTGGCGTCTGCTGACTCCTGGGCGACGGCGGCAGCCACTTGTTTTGGATCTTTCTGGCACCTTCTCTATTATTACGCCTGCGTCACCTCGCCCCTCCTCCTTCCTCCAACTCGCGCAGGTGCGACCGCCACGCCCCTTACGCGCAAGCGCAGAGTGTGGTTTCCAAGCCCCGCCCCCAGGGCCCGCCCCCAGCCGCAGCGGCCGCGCCGGCCAGTGCTGCGCCTGCGCTGAGCCCGAGGAGTTCCGCGTTTGGGTTGCAGTTGGTACAGGGTTGCTAGGTTGCTTCTGCCAGTCAGTGACTTGAACCGCCGGGCCCTTGTTGCCCCACGCCATTACTCATCTCCTGGACTACAACAGCCCCTCCTAATCACAGTTTAGACACCCACAGTACCACTGCCCATAGCAAAAGACCACAGTCACCGCCGACCTTCCTGTCTGAGTAGTGCCCAAGCCCTTATGATCAAGACTTGGGCTCTATCCAACAGAACCCCAACACCCACCTATAAGTTCCTTCCCCTGATCAAGACAAGGACTCCTCCATCTCATGGTAGGACCCAATACTTTCTTCCTGATTGCAATAGGCCCCTCCATCCCAGCTGTGCACCTCCTGCCGGCATCCACCACGAACCCCGCTGCCTCTTATAACCCCTTCTAGTATCTATCTGCCCTCCAAGGTCACGGGATCTCCCAATGTCCCCTCTCTAACCTGCACCTATGAGTTTCTCTCTGGGGAGAGCAGGTCCCTTATCAAAAGAGTTGGCGTGCAGGCTGCTTGCCCCCGCCCCGCCCCCACACTTAGGTCACTCAAGATCATGGCCACACCTGCCTTAAGCCCGGTTCCCACCCCATCATTATCTCCCCTGGAGAAGCAGGAGACCTAGGTCCTGCCAGGCACTGGCTCGGCCAGCAGTGGTTTTGCTTGGGCTGCCGCAGAGACCTCGGAAGAGTCCCTTCCTCTTTCTGATGGCAGTTGTAACCTGTTGAAGCCAGTCCTGGGTCGGACACACATTGGCGCCCAATAAGTGGATATCATTAAACCAACCGAAGAGTGGGAGGGAAGGGAACGCAGACTGGGAAGGAGTATGTCCATGTTGAATGGGTTATAGTGAGCAGCCACGGTGTATCAGACCCCGTACTGAGCGGGTTTTATTTTTTATTTATTTTTATTTTTTTAAGCTTATAAAATGAAGATTATGCTTTAATCAATCAAAAACATATAGAGTCATCTAATCAATTCAGGAAAACAAGGCCATGTCTTAAAAATATGGAATGCTTCAGGAATTTGCGCGTCATCCTTGTGCAGGGGCCATGCTAATCTTCTCTGTATCATTCCAATTTTAGTATATGTGCTACCAAAACGAGTACTATTTGTTTTTTATGAGAGAGAGAGAGAGAGAGAGAGAGAGAGAGAGACCTCGATTTTGTTGTTTCACTTATTTATGCTTTCATTGGTTGCTTCTTATTGGGGATCAAACCTGCAACCTTGGCACATCAGGACAATGCTCTTACCAATTCAGTTACCCGGCCAGGACCAAAATATGGTATTTATTTGAGAGAGGAAGGGAGAGTTAGAAAAATGGATGAGAGAGCCTGCAACCCAGGCATGTGCCCTGACCGGGAATCGAACTGTGACCTCTTGGTTCGTAGGTGGAGACTCAACCATTAAGCCACACCGGCCAGTTTCTGTGTTTGATTTCATCCAGTTCCCTCAATAACCTTGCCTATGACTCAAGGCCATTTTACACAGGAGTAAAAGTGAGGCCCAGAGAGAAGTACTCCAAGTGCGTCTGGCTCCAGTGCTGTGTTCTCAGAGACGCTCGATCTTTTCAGCTATGACACCTGTCAAGGCCTCAGGCCGCCCAGTCCCCTCCGTGGGCCCTCACTTCAATCGCGCGCACCCGTCTCCACCAGCAGCCTTGGCACCCACGCGGCGGCCGGGGAGAACTGCGCAGGCGCGTCTCCGAGCCCGGAGCCCGGCCCACAGGGCACGGTCTTGTGTGCGTGGAGACACTCGCCAAGCCCCGCCTGAGCTTCAACACGCAGGCTCAAGGGCGCGTGCCCTACGCTGCCGGCTCTGATTGGCCGCCACGGGTAAGGGCGCCGCCCAATGGGAGGTGTGGATGGTGAGGGGTGCCGCACACCGGGAGCCGAGGGTCTGTGTCAAGAGCGGCGGGGGCTGCAGGAGGCGAGAGAGACGGGTGAGGGTCACCGCGCCGCGGGGCGGGCGGGTGAAGAGAGCGCTGGGCCAACGGAGAGGATGGAGGGAGACGAAGGGGACCCTGGAGGTCGAAGAGCTTTGGGGCCTGCTTTATGGTGGGAGCGGCGCTGAGTGGAAAGATTGCGTTTTCATTTTATTTACCCTGTATCATTGATTAAGAGCCAATAAAGTTTTTTTATCTTGCCCTTCAACTCAACTTTTTTCTTTTTTTTTCCTGTTTCGCTTATCTTGCCCCA
>NW_005871541.1:259356-264186 GCF_000147115.1 Myotis lucifugus
GCAGCGAGAAAGTTGAACTTCCAGGCCCATGGTGGGTTCTTTCCTGGAAGGACTTACTGGTCTACTCCCCCATTCTCCCCCCCAATAGTTTACAATCCATGATTGGGAAGTGGGGGAATGTAAACGAGGAAAATCCAAATGTTAGGTCTTTCAGGTTACCTTCTAGAAAGACCTTTACTGGGTACTACTTTGCATAAACTTCACACCAGGCACTGGACCTCCTCCTAGAGGAGTTCTCTGTTTAGAGTAGGACTGTAAAACAAGAAAAAATTAAACTCTCAGGCCCTGGCAACTCAAAAATTAGTGAGGGAGTTAAGGACAGTTTAGCTCCTGGGCTTTTGTGAATTATTTACTCAAGGAGCATTTATTGGGCACCAACTGAAGGCAGGGTCCTGTGCTGGGCTGTTTCTGTGGGAGTTCACATCTTAGGAGAGTTGGCCTGGTGGGGAGGTGGAATGTGCACTGGGACAGTTGAATACTCAGGTCCTCACTTCCTGGAAGGATTAGTCATTCACTAAATATCTCCTCAGTGCCTAAGGTGTGCTAAGCATTGTTCCTGGGATTGGAAATATCTCAGTGATGAACAGACTAAAATCCCTGCCCTCTGGGAACTTAATAGGAGTAACGTGTATAACTTTTATCTATGTGCCAGGCTGTAAACTGCCCTCTGGCATTAACACATGTGTTGAAGAAGAGATGGAGAAGGTGGAAATTGAATTTGGAAAATTAGCTCTTACACTTGTGGGGTTGTGGCGGGGGGTGTCATTTGCTGAAGGGACCCTGGGCCTCTGCTATGTGAAATGACCGATATGAATTGAGCCCACACATTTAGAAGGGGGGATGGGGCACATAGATAAAAGTTTAATAGTTAAAGTCCCAGTCCCTGGTCAGTAGTTTAGTTGGTGACAACAGTCCCTATAATGAATCAGAGCTGTCCTGCCGACAAGCTCAGTGAGGAACACAGAGACTTCATCCCAAGTTCATGATAGTGGCTATAATAGAGGTGGCACTGGATACCATAGGAACTCTGAGGAGGAGGGGAGTGGCCACCAGCCTCAGGCTGTAGACATGTCAGAAAAAGCTTCACAAAAGAAATGCTGGGGAGGAGTTCGCTAGACTAGAAGAGGAGAGAACTTATTTGGTAGAAGGAATAGCAGCATCAAAGACCTAGGGTCCAAAAACATTTCTGGGCAACTACAAGTGGTTCTGCCTAGCCTTTATCAAGTACCAGGGACTTTGTGGTCAGTACTACTTTTAGCCCCATTTCACAAGTGAGAAAACAGTCTCAGAGAGAGGAAGTGTGTGGTGGAGCTCAGATTCAAGCCAAGAGCAGTGTCGTTCCAGGGCCTGACCTCTTAATCTCTTTGCTGCATCTCTGTGTCTCCATGTAGAAGGAGGAAAGGTGCTGCACAGGCAAAGGCCGAGAGGCCCAAAAAGACATGTGTTCTCTGAAAGGGTGCAACTAGCCCTCTGGGTAAGGAGGGCAGCATCAGAGGCCAGACTGAGGAGGGCTGTCTCTCCTGCAGATGTCTGGCCGCCATGGGACGTGTGTTAGTTTCAGAGTCACAGGCTCATTAAAGACTGAGGCACAAACACTGGATCTAAACTTGGTGACTGACAGAGGCTAATGAATGACAGGATGGACAAAGGAACTCCTAAGACATCCCCTCTCCCCTTGGATTCCTGGTGTCTCACCAGCTCCCTTCTTTCTCCAGGCACTGCTTTCCTCACAATGGCAGAGATGGCTGAGATGGCCGAGATGCTGACACAGATATCACCAAGGGCAATGGAGATGTCAACAGAGGTGACTGATATGAAACCCGAGGAGGCCCTTGCCTCATCCCTCTTTTTCCAGCACCACCAGTTCATGTGCTCCGAGTGTGGCAGCCTCTACAACACACTGGAGGAAGTCATCTCACACCAGGATCAGCATGTGCCCACTGTCACAGAGGAGGAGGCACTGACCACCCAGGACGCTGGCCTGGAGCCAGAGCTAGTGCCAGGTACGGAGGATGGGCCTTTCCAGTGTGGTGACTGCAGCCAGCTCATCCTCTCCCGTGGTGAGCTCCTTGCCCACCAGGACTCCCACCTGCAGGCGTCTGCAAGCCAGATCCAGTACCAGTGTGGAGACTGCCAGGAGCTGTTCCCCTCGCCTGAGCTGTGGGTGGCTCATCGGAAGGCCCAGCACCTTTCTACTGCAGCAGCCAGGCCACCAGTGCTGCCGCCTCCCCCGCCCCCTCCCTCAGCACCACCACCTCAATCTCCTGCTCCACCTGGAGTCAAGATGGAGCCCTATGAGTGTCCTGAATGCTGTACCCTCTGTGCCACCCCTGAGGAATTCTTGGAACATCAAGGCACCCACTTTGACTCCCTAGAGAAAGAGGAATGCAATGGGCTAGAGGAAGATGAGGATGAAGAAGATGATGAGACAGAGGAGGAGGAGGAGGCGTTGGCCTCAGAGGTTGGTGACAACGCTATAGAGGGCGACAAGTCCACAGATACCCGGACCCAGAACTGTGGGGATTGTCCCCAACACTGGACCTCAGCAGGGGCACGCCGACGACACCGGCGGGCATCCCATGGTCCAGCATCAACAACCCACCCCTTCCGCTGCAGCCAGTGCCAACGCAGCTTCAGCTCAGCAAACCGGCTGCTGGCTCATGGGCGGGCCCATGTTGGTGGCACACACGAGTGTACCACCTGCTTCAAGGTCTTCAAGAAAGCATCCTCATTGGAGCAGCACCTGCGACTGCACCGAGGGGAAGCCCGCTACCTCTGCGTGGACTGTGGCCGTGGCTTCAGCACAGAACTCACTTTGGTGGCCCACCGGCGGGCCCACACCTCCAACCCATTGCATCGCTGCCGCTGTGGCAAGACATTCAGCAACATGACCAAGTTTCTCTACCACAGGCGCACCCACGCCGGCAAGAGTGGAGTGCCCCCCCTCACACCAGGAGCCTCCCTGACTCCAGCTGAGCCCATGCCCCCACCACCGCCCCCTACCCCGCCTGCCCAGCTGCCCTGCCCACAGTGCTCGAAGTCCTTCGCCTCAGCCTCCCGCCTCTCTCGGCACCGGCGAACAGTCCATGGGCCCCCTGAGCGACGACACTGCTGCGGGGTTTGTGGCAAGGGCTTTAAGAAGCTGGTCCATGTGCACAACCACCTGCGGACACACACGGGCGAGAGGCCCTTCCAATGCCACTCCTGTGGCAAGACCTTTGCTTCTCTGGCCAATCTCAGCCGCCACCAATTGACCCACACAGGGGTGCGTCCCTACCAATGCCTGGACTGTGGTAAGCGCTTCACACAGAGCTCCAACCTGCAGCAGCATCGGAGGCTGCACCTGCGGCCAGTGGCCTTCGCTCGAGCACCCCGCCTCCCCATCACTGGTCTCTACAACAAGAGCCCCTACTGCTGCGGGACATGTGGCCGCTGGTTCCGTGCCATGGCAGGCCTGCGCCTGCACCAGCGGGTCCATGCTCGAGCACGGACAATGACACTACAGCCCAGATCACCACCTCCTGCCCCGCCCCCACCCACCCAGCCTCAGCAGACTATCATGTGCACTGAGCTCGGGGAGACCATCGCCATCATCGAGACATCCCAGCCGCTGGCACTTGAGGACACACTGCAGCTGTGCCAGGCGGCACTGGGGGCCAGTGAAGCGAGCGGGCTGTTGCAGTTGGACACGGCCTTCGTGTGACACAGCTAAGGGCAACAATAAGAGTTTGGTTGCAGCAGCAAGTGTGGGCTCCTCTGGGGAGGAAGGGGACCACACCCTGGCAAGTCCACCCCAATGGGTTCCAGGATCTACCGGCATCTTACCCACTGGCTCCTCAGAACAGCCCTGCCAGGTTTCTCTTGTCACCTTTCTCTGACTGAGGGGAAACTGAAGCTCTGAGATGTGATACGATCTGTCCCAGGTCACCCCACAGCAGGGTTTGCCAAGGTTCTTTGCATCACCCTGCTACCCAGAAACATCAGGTAACCTTTCCTGAGCCCTGGCCGTGTGCTCAGGTATGTGCCCCATACATCTTTAGGTCCTTTGCTGTCCCCCCAGCCCGAGCTTCCCTGGACTTCCAGCACCCAGGACTCAGCCATGCCTGGTGGAGGAAGGTACTGACTTCTCTGGGCTTCCTTAATCTCACTTTTAACAATGGAAGGAAACCTATAGGTGCCCTAGTGCTCAGCTGCAGACAGTGATGCTGGAGACCCAGGAATGAGTCAGACACGGGGCTCGACCCAGGAGGCCTATAGTGTGTTAGGAACATGCACAAGTACAGATGGCCTTGCTCTCTAAGTGTGTCTCGTTGATTCTTTATCAGCTTGAGTGTCCTAAGTCCTCCCTGAGTGCTGGGCGATGCTTGGGGTAAGAGACAAGTCACGTTTCTGCCCTGCCCCTCAGGGGCAAACAGCTCAGCCCCAGGTTCCTCAAGGTTGTGATGGGGGTGCACATGGACAGTGGGTCCCAGAGCAGGGAACAAAGCTCAGTGGTGGGAGATCAGTAGAGACCTTCTAAAGGAGGTAGGAATCTGCTAGCATAAGAGGAGAACATTCCAGGCAGACGGCATGGAGGGTGAGTTCTTAGTATACTTGGAGACCGTCCAGTTATTCACAGCTACAGTAACAGCGGACATTGGACTTCTAGCCGTGGCAGGCACTGCAGTAACCACTATACATGTGTTATGATCCCAACAGGCCTGTGAGGTGATCTCAGAATGATCCTTGTTGTACAGATGAGAAAATGAGCAGAATGCTTATTTCGGCAGTACATATACTAAAATTGGAATGATACAGAGAAGATTAGCATGGCCCCTGCATAAGGATGAC
>NW_005871541.1:264445-275560 GCF_000147115.1 Myotis lucifugus
AAAGAAAGAAAAGAAAATGGGCAGAGACTTGCCCAAGGTCTCACAGCTAGGCAAAGGCATTGCTGAGACGTGCACTTAGATGGGGCCCTTCAGCCCATGTCCATAACCAGTGCTATTGAGTGATTGCGACCTGAAACCCTTGCAGGAGCTGGGGGCTCAGAGGAGGATTCATTATAACAGGAGGAAAGGTGAGCCAGTGTCACAGAGCAGTTGGGGTTTGGGGGGGCGGGGGGGGGGGAGTCTTTCAAAAGATCAAAGGCCTTGGGAGCAGGAAGGGATCCCCAGTGTTTTCAAAGGTTCCTTGAGGTGACAATTCTTCCCTCTCTAAACATGATATATGGCAGGTCAGGGAATGGGGCAGAGTGAAGCAGGGTTGTCTGGGAGGGCTAGACCTGGGAAGGCCTTGAAGCTGGGCTAAATTGGAGCAGTGCAAGAAGGGGTGGGCTCCTTGGGGTCAGGGTGGGGCTATGGGGAAGATTAAAGATGGTCCAGGAGGGAGAGAACAGGCCAGAGCTGGGCACAGACCATGGGGATAGGAGGAGGGTGAGGGACGGTGACCTCATGGCTGACCAGATGTAAGGGAAGGCGTCCCCAGCAGCCCGACCACAGGTCCCCTCACCCAGGCCAGCCCTCCTCCTCTCCTCTGGTCCACATGCTTTATGTATGTATTCATCATACAAAAAAGGTGATGCCCAAATGGTTCTGAGCAGGGAGGCTCAGGGATTTATTGGGCAATATACAGATGCCTGTGGGGCTTTTTAGCAGACACTACAGACGTCCTTGAACTCCCTCTCTAACACCTCTCTTCACCAGTGGAGCACATGTTGGTTGCTCCTCCCAGATTCCCTTCTTCCTCTGCAGCCTCTGCCCTCACCTACTGCTGACACCATGTGGAGGAGGTGCCATTTCCCTCTGCCCGTGGTCCTCCTGTCTGGCCCCAGCATGTTTTCTAAGTGAGGATAAAGGCCAGGCTCTCTGCCTTAACCTTCCCCAGAGTGTCACTTCCCAACAGGTGTGAGCCCTGTTTGAGACCTGGAAATGAAGGCTTGGGGATCTGCTAGGGTTTGGGGACAGCACCTCTGCCCCCATGCATGCCCACTAAGAGTCTACATCAGGCCCTGGTCTGTGTGGGTCAGTGGTTAGAGCATCAGCCTGTGCACCACAGGTTTGATCCCTAGCCCCAGTTGGGGCATGTGAGGGAGGCAACCAATCAATGTTTCTCTCTCTCCCCCTCCCTCCCACTCTCTAAAAATAAATGGAAAAATATTCTCAGGTGAAGATTAACATAACAAAAAGATTTTTTTTAAGTTTACATCAGGCTAAGTTTTGTGTCCTCCAGACTCTGAAGCAGCAGGGGCTGAGACAGAGCTTTGTTAAAGTCTTGACCCTGCCACTTAGTCTATGGCCATGACCTCTCTGATCCCAGCTCTCCCTCCCTGGGTAGAAGCAAATGGTTCGACCTGAGACCAGGGGGCAGGCTCCTCCCAGGCCTCTGCAGCATATAAACCAGACCAGTTCATCCTCACACAGGAAGGTTGGGCCCCTCAGCCAGGATCCAGATTCAGGCCTCAGATGGCCCAGTTTGGGTTCACCCTACCCTGTCCCCCACCTGAGATACAGCCCACTCCTGTCCCAGGACAGCCCACCAGACACCTCCCTCACCTCTGGAAAAAGACAGCTAGACAGAAGCAGGTTTCATGCCAATAATTTATTGAACGGAGGTCTGTACACAGGCAAACCTTACTGTGGAAACTAAGACATCAGGATCCCCCCACCATCCCTAACCCAGCCCTCCAGGGTGGGGAGAGGAGGGAGGAGACCTTAGGGCAGAGGACAGGAGGGGAACACAGCTGTAGGAGGGGGAGGAGCCAGGTTGGACGGTGCGAATCGACGTTTTCTTTAAGAAAAAAATTATAACAATCTATTTACACCCAGGGGCCAGGAAAGAGGAGAGGAGATGGGCTGGGCTGGTTCTATTTACAAGGGACACAGGAAGGGAGGGTGGGTTGGAGAAGGGCGGTCTGGGGGGAGGGAAGGGGGCCAAGGGATAGGAGGTCCTCATGCCCCCAACCCCATCCATCCTTCCTTCTCTTCCCTCCCCACAACCAGTTGAAATCCTCTTAAAAAGCCCACCATAGGGGTGAGGCTGGTGAGGAAGGAACAGGAAGAGGGAACAGGGACTCATTTACCTCTGCCCTCTAGTCTAGGGGCCCAGCCAGGGCAGGAGCTATGGCCCCCCTTTCCCAGCCCCACCTGGGGCTCCCAGATGGAAGGGTAGTTGGCAGGGCCCTCAGGAGGAGTTAGTGAGGGGAGCTGTGGCTTCGGCTGACTGCCATTCTGAGCCGGTCTGAGCCTCACTTAAACCTGAAAAGGAGAAAGAAGCAGACCAGTTAGCTTTTGCCTTTCAAACACCCACCCCACCCCCCACCCCCCAAAAAAAAAAACCTCCACAAGCAGGAAGTCCATGTAAGATGCTACATTTGAAATTGAAAGCTGTCACTTTAGATCCATGGTTGCAAACTCAAATGCCAAAGGGCCTGAGGAAAGGCAGGCCCACTGCTGTCCCGTCTGATTTTCTTCCCCAGGAGAAACAGGAAACCTGGACTTGTAAATGAAATGGCCCCAACTTTTTTTTAATATATTTTATTGATTTTTTTTTTTCCAGAGAGGAAGGGAGAGGGATAGAGAGCTAGAAACATCGATGAGAGAGAAACATCGATCAGCTGCCTCCTACACACCTACTGGGGATGTGCCCACAACCAAGGTACATGCCCTTGACCGGAATCGAACCTGGGACCCTTCAGTCCGCAGGCCAACGCTCTATCTACTGACTGAGCCAAACCAGTCAGGGCCCCAATTTGTTAATGTGCGCAACAAATTCAACTGTTTGTTTGTATAGCCCAAACATGTCTTTGGCTTTCTAGTTAGCATTTCAACACAAACATAGGCAATAATACCCAACACAAGTGGCCATTCACATGTTGTAAAATATGCTTTCTATACCATCAAGCTGTAATTTTTACAGGAAACTGAGAGGCTGTGAAAACAGTCCCTTTCCCCCCAGCTGAAAAATGCTGCTCTACCCTGACTTACCTTGTGAGGTTGGGGTGAGGGTGGCAGTGCCCGCCGGGGACCTCAAGTGAGGAGGGATGAGAATGGCGTTGAGAGATGGTTGGATGGAGAGTTCTAGAGACAGGAATGGACATGCCTGGTCAGAGGGCAGGACATCTGCAGACCCAATTGGAGTTAGAAAAGGGCACTGAATGGGGAACCCAGCTCTTGGCAAGGCCAGTGTTTGCAGACACATGTAGCCATCGAGTACTTAATAGGAAAAACTGTAAAGAGCCTAGCACAGATCATAGGGCACGGGTGAATCAGGTTTGGGTTTCCTTGAACCATGGGGGCCTCTCCCATGCCCCAGGCCTGCCTTGTCACCCACCCTCAACTCCCCACTCCTGTCTTCAACACCAAGCTCTTCTCCACAATTACTGGCTGCCCCTCCAGTTCCCCAGACCCCAGGCTGTGCCCTCACCACCAGGACTGAAATTGAAGAGGGGGGGAAGCGAGCGGTTGTTAGGGAGCTGGATTCCGTGACATCGCAGTTCATCAAAGAAGCTGTGGGCACAGGCTTCCAATGGGGAGAGCCTCGAGGACGGTGTGTACTCCAGCAGGCTAGAGCAGAGCGCTATGGCCTCGGGTGGCGTTCGAGATTTGAACACCTGGAGAGAAGGAGAGAGACAGAAGTCACAAGGGTGAGGCCCTGGATACTTGCATGCTCCTGCACCTCACCGCCACAATGCCTGCAGCAAATATGACTGCCCACCTCTCACAAACCTACTTCCCAAATGAGGAAATTGAGACACCGCCACTGAGGGAAGCTCAGTTTGTATCAGGTGAGCAGCCCACCATGACTGCATGGGCTCTGCTGTAAGTCTGTTTCCCCACTAGAAAAGTAGGGCTCTTGAATCTACTGTGGGTCCTCAACTTTCAGATTACTGGAAATTCCATCAACTGAAATCTAATGAAAGTCACTGACCCTCTCCAATGCCAGATCCCCAGACCACTTGGCCTCCTATGGGGACCTCAGCCATGCTATCTGAGCCCCTAGCCCTGCCCTACCTTTGTCCAAGGGTGAGCTTTAATCTGGGGGAACTTGAACTCCGTGTAGTTGGGGTTCATCTCTCGGATCTGCTCCCGGGTTGGTGTTCCCAGCACCTGTAGGAAAGGAGGGGTCTGAGCCAAGACCCCTATCACTTAGCCCCACCTCTGCCCACCTGGCTCTGCCCTCACCTTGATGATTTCCACCAGCTGGTCTACCCCACTGTCCCCAGGGAAGATGGGCTGGCCCAGGAGGAGCTCGGCCAGTACGCAGCCAGCTGACCACACATCTGAAGGGGGAATGGGAGAGGGTCAGGGTTACCATGCCCACCCCTCACAAACACTTCCATCCCTTATGATCAGAGAGGAACCACCTTGCTTGAGATCATACAGTTTAGGAACCCTGGAGTCTTGACTTTGACCTCCAGGTCTGCCTGACTGTACAGGTCTGCCTGACTGTACTGTACTCTTCCCCTTCCTGGTCTGTACCTTGAGCCCTATGACAAATTCACACCTAAGGACCAGGCAGTTCCCTCACACCGGCTGATGAATGTTCTCTTCCAAACCCTTCATGCCCTCTCCTCATGCCTGGAAGGTGGCAATGTCATCCCCACCAATTGGGAGGAATACAGAGGCCTGTGAGCAGGTCATACCCTCATGGCCCACCTCAGATTCCCCAAAGGTCACCATCAGCCCCTCCCCCTGGATGAGAAGAGACGGCTAACTGGGAGGTTCCGGTGTCAGTATGGACTCTGGAGTTGGGTCAGCTTTCAAAGCCCAGCCCTGCCCAGTCCTAGCAGTGTGACTGCGGGCAGGTGGCCTCACCGCTCTAAGCCTGAGACTGCTCATCTGTAAAGGAGCGTAAGACAATATCGCCCTCCTAAATTTGTGAGGACGGCATAAAAGAATAAACATTAAGCTTTTATCGCCAAACCTGGCACACACACACAAAACTCAAAAACTGCCATGACTGCCATCCCCACCCCCAGCCTCCCGTAAGTCTGACCAATAGATGAGGTATAATCAGTGGCTCCAAAGATCAGCTCGGGGGCACGATAGTAGCGAGAACAGATGTAGGAGACATTGGGCTCCCCCCGGACCAGCTGCTTTGCACTGTGGGAAGAGGTGAGCAAGAGTAAACACAGACGAAGGTTGGGGTCCTTCCTCACCCTTTCAGCCACTCAACACACCCCAGGTCAGGCCTACCTGCCAAAATCACAGAGCTTGAGGACAGCCGTGTCAGGGTCCACCAGCAGATTCTGGGGTTTGATGTCACGGTGACACACGCCCTGGGAGTGGATGTAGGCCAAGCTCCGGAAGAGCTGGTACATGTATACCTGGGACAGGAAGGGAACAGAATTCCAGCCCAGCTCTCCCCAGAGCATGCCACTCACTGCTCCACCCTCTTGGCCAGAAGAGCCATTCCAGGCCCTGGCTCCAACTTGAAAATCCTTCGGTGGCCCCTTGGTTCTCAAATTTTAGTGTGCACCAGAATCACTTGGAGGCCTTGTTAAAAATAGGGGCTTCTGGGCCCCACTCCCAGAGTTTCAGATTCAGTAAGTTCAGGATGGGGCTCTGCAGCAGCTCCCAGTGATGGTTCTGGTCCACACTGAGAACTCCTGTTTCAATCCCATACCTCAGCAGAAGCCTGATGAATAAGATAGAGACATCAGGAAGACCTTGTTTTAGAGGCTGGGAGCCAGGCACTCAGCTTCTCCAAATCCACTGGCTGGAGGAAGGGCTCAGCTTTTTATCCACCAGTCCAGTGGCGGCAAACTCATTAGTCAACAGAGCCAAATATCAACAGTACTTCTTCAAAACAGACTCGCCCAGGCCGAAAACCGACTTCTGTGCATGGGCCACGAAGTTTCAATCGCACTGTACGTGCGCGCCCGCACGTGGTATTTTGTGGAAGAGCCACGCTCAAGGGGCCAAAGAGCCGCATGTGGCTCGCGAGCCACCCTTTGCCGACCACGGCACCAGTCAAACCACCCACAAGCAGCCCCTCTCCAGTTGGGTGTTCTTGCCATTCTCCCATTGACTGACTAGCACCTAAGTGCCAAGAGAGCAGTGACTTTTGTGTTTTCATCACTGCCTCACAGGGCCTGGCAAGTAATAACTGCTTAGGCCTGCTTCCTGGGCCTTCTCCTCTGTTCGAGCTGCCCTTTCTCACCCTGCGCCTGGTCTCCTCCCACAAGCCTTCTTTGATCCTTCTCGCCCCAAGCAGGCGAGGCTGGGGGCCTTCTGTGTTTCCAGAATTCCCTGTGCCCCTTCTAGGAAGGCAGTTGCTAGTGGTTTTATAGTTCTCACGTGTCTACCCTGCTAAACTGAGAGGCTTCAAAGGCAAGGCCTGTGTCTTAGTCAACTGGGCCTCTGAAATTGCTCATTGCAGGGCCTGACACACAGGCAGCCCAGGACAGAGTCACCGCACTGGAGAACTCCCTGCCCCGGGAGTGAGGTCCCATAGCACCAACCACTAGCAGAGCCCCTAAGAAAGAGCTTGCAAGGGCTCACCAGGAGCAACTGGGCCCTCGAGCGACCTCAAGTAAACTTGGACCCAGCCACCTCCTCCCAATGCAGCATTGCCCCAGCCTTTGTTCTCCACATCATCACTAGGCTCACTCATTCATTCATTCAAACTCCTACAAAGGGATAGGAACTCTCAGGACTCAGCACCAGGCATTGGGGAATGAACTAGAGACAATGGATGAAGGTGCCTGCTCTCTTGGCTCTGTGGACACTAACCTTCCTCCAACCCTGCGTCCTTTCCACTCCTCTCCCAGACTTCAGTGCGTCCGACCGCTGTATTTTCTGTCACCATCACCTGATTCTGAGCTACTGCCTCTAATACCACTGTTGTCACTGGGCTCCCAGTATAGACCCAAGCAGGTACCTTGCAGCCTCCCCAGCCCCAGTCAGCCTGCCTCCCTGATTCAGTCAGGCCTCAGGATGGGCTACCCTGTATTTAGCGAGCTCCATCTCTGGGGGTATGGAAACAAGGGCAGGGAACACGAGACCTCCAAGGACCAACATAAACTTGGAGAACGAGGGAACCCACAGAAGGTAGGAGGATTCGGAGCCACTAGCTTCCTGGGCCTGGGCCCCAGAAGCCTGCCTGCCTGCCCACCTTGACATAGATGATAGGGATGGTCAACTTGGCCTTGGTGAAATGACGGGCCACCCGGTACACTGTCTCGGGCACGTACTCCAGCACCAGATTTAGGTAAAGCTCGTCTTTCTGCGGAGAGCAAAGGAGAGGTGTGAGGCATTGTGAAGAAAGAGCTTGCAAGGAAGGGGGGATGGAAGGTTTAGGGGAAATGGGGAAGGACTAGCAGTCATGAGAAAGGCAGGCAGGAAAATAGGTGGAGTGAAAGTGAAGGACTCCCCCTACCCCTGAGGTCTCACCTTCTCCCCACTGGAGTAGAAAAAGTATCTCAGCCTCACGATATTGCAGTGGTCCAGCTTCCGCATAATCTGCAGCTCTCGGTTCTTAGAGGCAAAGGGAGAGAGCCTCAGAAAACCACCAGCTGTCTTTCCTCCCCTCCCTAGCACCTTTCACCACAGCCCTACTCCCCCATTCCCACCAACAGAGCTAGGCGGTTACTACTCCCTATGTCCCAGGTCCCCCTGGGGCAGCCCCTAACTCCTTATCCAACTCCTTATCTGCAATCCATCCCCCTCACACAAGCTGGAGGTCTCTGGGCTAAACCCAGATCACAGATGTGCTTTCTTCAGCCCACTTTTTTTAAATGTTCAACTTATTGCTTTTTTAAATGTTTGATTTAAAATCAAAATCCAGTTTTGCAGCTTCTCTTGAAAAATCAGATGATATGGCCCCATGAGGTCCACCTCCCTGCATGGCACAAGCAACAACAGACAAGTAGTGGCCATCCAGTCCACCCTAGTCCCCACTCCTCCCTATTGTTTCCCTGGCTGTATCTTGGTCCTTGAGCCCTGGCTTGGATCCTGTGTCCCAGACTCCAGGCTCCCAATTCTCATCTTCCCAAAAAGGACCCAGCCTCAGCCTCTTCCCAGAAGGCCTGGTCTCAGCATTCTTCCCTATTCTCTGTTTCCCTCTGGGGCCTCAAAACTCCCCATCCTCAGATCCTTCTCACTTCTGGGAGGCAACACTAATCAAATTCTGACCAATACCCTGGAGCTCCTCCTGCCCCTGAGACTACTCACTGCTAGGACCCAGGGCCTGACCTGTTTCCCTCCCAGTGTAGGCTATTTCCAGATTAGCCTAGCCTCCAAAATGCCATCCTTCCAAACCAATTATCCCTCAACTTCCACTCCTCCAGCTCCTTCTCATTCCCTGGGTATCCACTAGCTCACAGGGCAGCACTAGATGAATGGACACCCCTTCTTCAGGAAGGCAGAGACCCACACCAAGGCGTGTGGTTCGGTGAGCACTGGGCAGGCTGAATTCTACCCTGCACTCGCCAAGTACCTAGGGCAGAGTGAGACAAGACCTTTGCTTCCTTTCTGCTCTGAGCAGAAGCTTAACTTAGTAATTAAGTTAAGATGGAGAGCTTAAGAATCAGAATCTAGTCTTGACCTCTGGCAATTCTCTTATCTGAGTCTGTTTCCAGTTTCTGCTTACTTAAAATGGGAATAACAATACTTACACCTCCACACAATCTTTATTAAACAAGAACTTGCCTGCCAAAAGCATTTACAAAGAGCAAAAGCCCAATAAACTGTCAGCTCTGGGCTTTCCTGGAAACTATATTCCCATCTTCCACACCACTCACTCCCTGCTTTCCCCCTTCTCCTCTGGCCCATGCTCACATCCCCTGTGGGACCCAAGGCCAATGCTCTTGCTGGAGCTCTCACCAGTCATGCCCAGTTAAGCCTCCTTGTCCCCATTCCCACCAAGTACCTTGAACCTCTTGTCCTGGAGAACCTTCTTGATGGCTACCAGTTCCCTGGTATCTGCCAGCCGTGCCTGGTACACAACCCCAAATGAGCCATTGCCAATCACTTTGATGTCTGTGTAAGCCACCTCCTGGGAGCGCTCCGGGCCTTGGCCTAGAGTGGCTACCACTGTGGTCACCTTCCCGCTGTCACCTGGGGAACAAAGGAGACACAATATCCACTGACCTTTCCCCTCTGGCCCCCTCCCTATCCTGGAGCTGTGGAGGGGAGGACAGTCTCCACAGGAAGCTCTCTGGGGCCTCTTCGTCCCTTTTTCCTTGTCCCTCCTCCCATAATGGAAGACACTGACATCTAAAACTCTTGCTGACCCCTAATTTCCACTTCTAGTTAAGCAGCAAACCATTGGGTCTTCTTGGTCTTAAGAGACACTGACACTTCCAGATACTGAATGCATCCAAGCTCACTGCCCTCTGGTCCCTCCCGACTGGGGAAAGCCTGGCCTAAACTCGTCCACTGAAGAGAGCGGTAACCCTGAGGTACTTCTACTTTAGGAAAGCACTAACCTCCCTCGCAGCTCAGGGGAGGGTGACCTCTATGTCCTCCCTGGTGGAGCTGGAAACTTCACCACTGGTTTTTGGTGACAGAAATAAATGACTCCTCCTGGCGTGAGTACTAGTGCCCCCTCTCACTTTTGGGGGACAATTTGCCCTTACCCAAATGCTTTGAGGTTAGAGAAGGCACTGACCTGACCTCCTCTGTGTGATCCAGAGTCCCAGACCCCTTCCTGTATGTGGGTGGTCCTTAATAGATCAGCACTAAATTGAGACTAGTGAACCTGATCTGTACGATCAGAGGGCTAGCCCAGCCTCAGTGCTTCATAGGAAAACGAATTCCCAGTTCCAGGCTCTGAATGGCAGCAAACTGTGGTGGCATTCTTTGGGGATAGTGATCCCTTTTTCTTCAGGGAACTGATGGAAGGTTCCCCTAAGAAAAGGGGTCACTGATAAGTCAAATCCATTTTGAGGGACCAGTTGACGCCTTCTTTTGGAAGAGGTGATCCTACATAGCTATTTTTCCAGAGCCGCTAACACACCTCACAATAATAAAAGGGTATAACCCAAATCCCTATCTATGGGAACTATAACCCTCCCCCTCCCCCTTCCATTTATGTGAAAGGAGACCCACCAAGCCATGTTTTTGAAAAACAATAACTATGACTAGGTCTGAAGAGCATGCTGACTCCCAATCTGGCCTTATTTCTAAGAGGTAGCAACTATTAATTTTCACCATTGGGAGTAAAGTTCTACATATTATGGACAGGTTATGATACCAGGCCTTGTGCTTTAAAGGGGAAGACGACCTGGGTACCAGGTTTGGAAAGCTGTAGCCCTGTTCTTTGGAAACACAGTTACTTGCTTCTAAGTAATATGCACTCCAAATTCCCATCTTCTAAAGGGAAGCAAATTCAGAGCCCCCTCCTCCTATTTACCCTCTTTGGGAACAATAACCCTTGAGCCCCATTTGTAAGCGACGATGACCCCTGATCCTGTTCTCTAATGGATGGCAACGTCAGAGCCCTGTTTTTAAGCCTCAAGAACCCAAGACCTCGGTACTGGAAGAACAGAAACCTGTGACCCCAGTTTCTTTGAGGGTTACTCACTCTAAGCCTAAACTCCAAGTGATGGTAACCCCCTCAACCCTTCTCTTGGAGGGGGAGAGCTCAGATCCCAGTTTAGGTGGCAGTGACCTCGCACTCTTATCTGGGCAGATGGAAGAACCTGATCGATGACTGAGGGGCTTCAGGGACCCTGATCTCCACCCACCACGGACGCCGCTAGTACTCACGGCCCAGCTTCACTCCGGGCGGCGGGAAGCTGGTGCCCGCACTGGGGACGCCGCTGCCTCCTCCGCCGCTGCTGCTGGGGCCACCCCCGGAACTCGAGGTCCCCACGCCCCCACCCATGGCTCCGACTGACACTTTCCCGCCGGTGCTGCCGACCGGGCCGGAGGTAGAGCCCCCAGGGTCACCGCCGCCGCTGCTGCCTCCCCTACGGGTCGGGAAAAGAATTTGTTCGGCGCGCCCGATCCCCCGGGGTCC
Source organism: Myotis lucifugus (assembly GCF_000147115.1). NCBI lineage: Eukaryota > Metazoa > Chordata > Mammalia > Chiroptera > Vespertilionidae > Myotis > Myotis lucifugus. Next base: position 275,520 of record NW_005871541.1, read on the forward strand.
TCGGGAGGAGGGCCGTGTTTAGGGCGCGGGGGGGGGCAAAG
>NW_005871541.1:275660-285486 GCF_000147115.1 Myotis lucifugus
ATTGATTGTTAACGAAGGCAATTAGAGACAATGCATCTAATTCGAAAGCTCTAGAGAGGGACTTGCGAGGTAGCTTATTCTCGCAAGGACTCCCACCCATTGCGTGAGACAAGTCCTTCTCGCTCAACTGCGCAATGTATTGGTTTGGGGCAGGGGAGGTTATGGAACAGTCTGTTTTCCCCTCTGCAAGCTGTTAGTCAGGGCGCCCGCCTCATGAGCACACCCCCGCTCCCTGGGCTAGAAGGAGAAACAAGTCACGGGGCCCCGGCCGCCCGGTCTTGTATAGCGTCTTAGGTCTTTCGGCATCTTCCGAGCCGCTCGGGCTCCGGCTCCGGCCCAGCGCCCGCCGCGGGGCACGCCGGGATATGCAGTCCCCCTCCCCTCTGCGCCGCCGTCACCGCCCTCGGCCTGGAGAAAGCCGTGGGGCACGCCGGGAAATGGAGTCCGCAAAGGCCTCAGAGTAGACTGCGAGGATGATGAGCTGCGATACACGTCAGGAAATAGAGTTGTTGGCAATAAGTTGACTTCGTCCACGGCGGACCCTAAAGTACTCGGGGAAATTGAGTCAGAGTCGCACACTCACTCCACTGAGGCAACCGTGAGCCATTCAGTGTGTCTCAGAAATGTACTCACAGCCACTCCGTCAATGACCTGACGCACACTGGGAAACAGTCTAATCATTCACTGATTCTATTGGCTGTATATGCCCACCGGGGCCAGGTGCACTCTGGGAAATTGAGTCCGCGCAGGAGGACCCACACATATAGGACAGTCAGGCAAGCTGGGAAATGGAGTCTTCGCCACGCCCTCACTGCATTGCAGGTATAAAGAGACTCCCAAAGCACACCGGGAAATGGAGTCCCATGTGATCCCTAAACCCCAAGAGGATACTGCAGTTCCCGAGACAGGCTAGGAAATGGAGTAGATTCAGCGCTCCTCCTCCCTTATAAGCTAGGCCGCAGTCCCTGCCGGGATATGTAGTCAACACCAAGGCTTCGGAGCAGTTGCTACCGCGAGCCCCTGTGTCTTCTGGGAAATGGAGTTCAAGGCAGCCTTTTCCTATCGACTGAGGGGAGGGCTCTACCTGAGCCCGAAGCATGCTGGGGAATAGGGCACTCTGTATCCTGACCCTGTCGGCCAAGACTGACTACGCTGGCCCGAAAGTGGAGTCCAAAGGGTATCTTCGGGAAAGCGTGAGCGAAAGGGGAAAGACGGCAGTTCCCTACGGAGACTGAAGAGTGTTTCAACGTCTCCTTCCCCTCCCCAGGTCCTAAGAAAGAACCGGATCAACTAGGGGCTGCTGGAACATGGAGACCAAGTTTCCACAAATCGGGAAGGAAAACCTCCCTGCAAACGATTTGAGAAACAAAGTTCCCGGGGGTTTTCTCAGAACAAAAGTCTTCGGATACAATCTAGTTTTTTTTCTAGCATTGTGAGTTACACCAGGAGGCCAAGCGTTAGAAAAGAAAATACAATTTGCCTTATACCCCCATTCAGCTTTTTTGCGTCCTCCTGCTTTCTATATTACAGGATCTTGGCGGGCCCAAACAAGGAAGCCGGCTGCTAGGAGTAGCCTTGGGTTTTGTGCATGCATTATGTCGCCCCATTTATCGATTAATGCCCGGAAGGACAATAGCACCAAAGGGAGCTGGGAAACAGTTCGTGTGAGTGTGTGTGTCCCGGAAATACTTGGAACTATAATGAAATCACCCTCAAGCCCCTCCTGCCTCGTGGAATAATGGGAAATGCAATTTACAGATGCCACTTTAATCCGAGCCTGTGTTCATACTAACTGCCCTGCCCTTTCTGAAGTCTGAATAAAGTCTCTGTTCCTGACTGCAATTCCCAATGGGTGTAGACCCCCAGGACGGAACGGTCGCATTCAAGCCTTTTCGGACTACATTAACCAAAAGGCAAAGCGCGGACCCGCGGCCGCTCCCTTCTCAAGGAAAACGGCAGAATCACGCACAACCCAGAGCAGGTGTTTTCGGGAGTTGTAGTTTGTCAGCCAAACAATGCCTGCTGCCCTCTGACGGCAGCTCTGGGTCGAAAAGCAAAAATCTGAGTCAAGTCCCAAAGCCTGGGAAATAATCCTACACTGGACCACGAAGGCTCAGAAGGGCTGCGGGGTCGGGCGGGAGAGTGGCGGTTACTTAACGGCCAGAACCCGTGGGACATGCGCAGTGGGCAGCGCATAGGCAACCGCCACGAGGGCACTGGGATACATGGGAGACAGGGAATCTTAACCGGGGTGTTTGTGTGACCGAGAACGTTTGTTGAGCGGTGCCAGGGCGGGTTGTAAGTGTCTGAGGGGCCTATGGATTTCTGGAGGTACCCAGGGCAGTGCGAGAACAAGTGAAGGGATCTTATTGGGGACCAGTGGAGAAGTCAGAGGGAACTTGGGGTGTTCTTAAACTGTGGGAGACTGAGAAACTACTGCTAACTGGGGGACCTGAAGGGATAAGGGGTGGATGAGAAGCATCAGGAAGGAGCGTTGAGGGTTTGTGGGGGTTACAGGTATGAAGGGAACCTCTGATGGGATGAATTAATTGATGAAGTGTCATGAAATCTATAAAGGGCTTTCTACTTGGAACCAGAGATCCTGGAGGATGTGGAAGGGAGCAAGGGAATGGTCTTGCAGAAACTAAATAGATATAGGTGGGTCACTAAAGATTAGAGGGTCCACTGGAGTTTTCAAGACCAGATGCCACCTGTGACATCCTGGTCAGCCCAAATTGGGGGGAACGAGTCTGTTTGGGTCTGGTCTGACCTGGAGAGCAATTCTGGAAGTGAAAGCTTATGAATCCATGTTAGAATTGTTAGAGATGCTTTGAAGGCACTGGAATCAGAAGCTAAGACTATAGGCAGGGTCCTCCCACCTCCCCCAAGTGATGATATCCCCCTTTCTCCCTCACACCACCACCACCAAATCGGCTGCATCTGTGTTGCCAGGAGACATGCCTCATCCCAACTTCCAGAAATAGCCCAGTGTCCCCCCCACCCATGGGAATGACTTACATCACCCAGGAGAGGGAGCAGTTGCCCACAGGCTGCCACTGGAGCCTCGGTTTCCTGCCAATACCCCATCCCTGGATCCTCTCTTCATTGCCAAGCTCCAGACATCATCTGGGACTACCCCACTCTAGGCTGGCATGAAAAGAGGATGAAGAGAAAGTGGGTAGGAGTTGCACAGGGTGGGGTTCCAGTGAAGCCATTCCAACAGGCCCTGAGCCCTCCATTCTCATGCTGTCTCTTAGCAGCTGTGTGGCTTTGGGAACACTGGGCCTCGGGCACCTCACCAGCACGTAAGGAGTTGGGCTCTCAAAGAGCACTTGCAGCCTGGATGCTTCCCAGATTCTCCCATCCTTGACGAGAGCTGTCCGAGCTAGGCCTCTAGCTTGATGAACTCACCTCTCAGATCCTATGATCTTGAGACCATGGTCTGGATCCAACCATCCTGATCTTAGAAGGAAACTCAGGAGGTGAAAAAACACTTCTTATACAGACCTCATTGAAAGTTGTGGCTGGGCTTAGGGTCTTTTTTTTTTTTTTAAATATATTTTTATTGACCTCAGAGAGGAAGGGAGAGGGCGAGACAGAGATAGAAACATCAATGAGAATCACTGATCAGCTGCCTCCTGCATGCCCCATACTGGGGATTGAGCCCGCAACCCCAACATGTGCCCCTGGCAGGAATCAAACTTGGGACCCCTCAGTCCACAGGCTGACGCTGTATCCACTGAGCCAAACCGGGTAGGGCGTGGGCTTGGGGTCTTGAGCAAGTCATTAAATCACTTCTACCTTGCTGGATGTTGGAGATAAAGCATTGCAGCTCCTATTTAAGTACCAGATACTTGGTACAGGTCAATCAGTAGCAACTCTGCTTGTTAGTCCCATCTCACCTTATTGGCAGAGGGTGTCCCATGGTTCCATGGGAAGATCACTAAGATCCCTTGCAAGGTCTACATTTTGAGACTGTAGACCTGTCCCCAAAGGACTCCAGACTAACTCAGAAATGCCCTAAGGAAAGTGATCGGTGGGAGGACGCTAGAATATAGTGCAAAGGGAGGTCCAGGCCTTCACCAGAGCCCAGGGACATGGATAGCAATTCATACCCAGAGAGGAAAGGCATTTCAGGCAATAGGTGAAGAGTCTAAATGCTCCTAAGGACAAGTGGTCCCCATGGAATAGGGGAGCAATCAGATGACAGTGTGCCTGAGACCTTAATCATCAGGCCCTGGGGGGTTATGTACCCCTCAAGGTCAGATCATTTCCCAGGCCCTGAATTTGATCCATTCCGATGAGATGAGGCACTCACTCTACTCTGGCCATCGATCCACTGGGGAGCCAGTCAAGGTCCCTGTCCTTCAGAATCTAGCACGGGCTATGGCCCTGCAGTGAGACAGGTCACTCCATCCAAAGGCCCAAAGTTTTATTGTTTGAATACATTCTCCAACAGCCCTCAACTTCCCTCCCCTCCCACCCTCCACCCCCAAAACAGAATAAGGCTTGACCACAGACCCTCACCCCAAGGGGCCCCAGCTGGGAGGCAGAGGGGGCTTCCAGTTTGGTTTCAGGGTTCACCTTTCCCACCCCCCACCCACCTGCCTATGGGCTGGTCCTAGGAGCAGCTGGGGGTGAAGGGGTTGGACCAGTGCTGGGGTGGGGAGTAGAAGAGGCACTTGTAGAGATTTGTGGCCTATGGGTGGCACCCCTCACCCTCCTCTCCCCCCTACCCCCTCACACACAGAATTTTTGGTTCATCATAAAATGTCCAACTCTCCCGTTGTAACCTGTGGGGTTAGAAACCCAGGCACTCATGGCCCCTGGAGGGGCAGGGAAGGCTGAACTGGGGCTAAGGATGGCTGGAGGTGGACAGGGAGAGGTACAGGAGGCACAGAACGGGGAGGGAGACAAGGCTTTACTTCCTAAGCGATTGTAATAAAAAAGTTCCTGGGCATCGAGGCCAGAGCCTCAGTTCAAATATAAATTCCCCAGAATGGAGGTGGCCCCCTTAACTCCCTCCCCCCACCCCTCACCACCACTTTGCCCAGAGCTTAGAAATCCAGAGACTGGATAGCCCCCAGCCCTGGACACCCACCCACCCTCACAATTTAAAAAAAAAAATTTTTTTTAACTTTTATACAAAACATGGGGAGAGGAAAGGGAGGAGGCAGGGAAGAAATTAGAGCTGCCCTCACCTCCAGGACACAGGGGAGTTAAGGCAGCAAAAGAAGCATGGGGGGTGGGGGAACATTCCCCTGCCCATGGCCCTCAGGAATCTCGGTGCTCCAGAGAGAGCTGGGCTGTGGCGTGCTGGAGGTCAGAGCTCACCCGCCTCGGGGTGAGGGGACCCCCAGCCTCCCCTCGCACCTTCTTGTCCTCACCCTCATCCTCGAGGCCCCCAGTGGAGCCCCCACCCCCCTCCAGGCGACAGTCTTCACTCCAGCGACGTTTAAAGCGCAGCTTTAGGGGCATGCACTGCGTGGCCCCAGGTGCCTCGCCTGGCTCAGGCTTGGGGGGCACAGGGGGGACACGAGGTGTCTTGAACACCTCTCCATCTTCCTCATCCTCGTCACTTATGTCAGTCACCTCCACCTCCTCCGACTCGCCTTCTGAGATAGGCTCCACCTTGATCTGTGGTGGTGGTGGTGGTGGTGGTGGGGCCAGTGCCCCCACCCCCTCAGCCAGCCCACCTGTGCTGCCACCACTGCCAATGCCACTGCTCTTGTCAGCGCCCGCTGGAGCCTTCTCGCCAGCTGCCCGCTGCCGGCGTCCGAGTGGGGGTGGTTGGAGCTTAAACTTGAATGGGGAGGAGGACGAGGCTGATGAGGGGACCGGTGGGGTCTCAGGTGCCATGGGTGGCAGCGGGCACTTGTCAGGGCGCTGGGGCTGGGGTACCACCAGCCCAGGGTAGTGCAGGAAGGCGCGGGGGCTGAGGTGGTAGTTGTAGACGCTTTGGGTGTGGGCCTGCAGGTACCGTTTCATGTCCTCAGGGCTGAAGGAGAAGTGGGAGCCTCCCCCTGAGCCACTGGGGCCCCCGCCGCCACCGGGATACATAGGGCTCAGCGTGGGCGAGGGCGTGTAGGCCAGGTGGGTGGGCGTCATGGGCAGAGCTGGTGAGAGCTGAGGTGGTAACAGGGAGCCAGGCCCAGCCAGAGGGGACACGGGGAAGGGGCTCAGGGGCTCAGGGCCACCTCGGGGCCGGGGGTAAACACGGAAGACGCCAGGGTCATGGGGCAGGCGGGCCAGTGGGGGCCCGCGGAAGGCACCCAACTCCGGAGGGCCTGGTGGTCGGGCCCGGGGGTCCTCTCCCAGTGGCTCCTCCAGCTCTGAAGTGCCATCGCTACAGTCACTGACTGAGCCTCTGCCCAGGCGTCGGGCCACCACAGCCGAGAAGAGGGAGGATGAGGACGAAGAGCAGGCTGGTGGTGAGCGGGGGTCCTCAGTGGGGGACAGCACCTCAGAGGGTGTTGAAGGAGGGAATCGGAAGTGGCTGCCGCCTGATGGCACTGGAGGGGCACTCTGGGGCACCGCACCCCCTGGCAGGAAAGAAGACATGGTGTCAAGGCCACTGGCCTAGCCTGGACATACAGACCCTCTCTCCCCTCAGAGGCCATTCCTGCCAGCCCTGGTACTCACCAGCCAGCCCCACATCAATGAAAGGGTAATTAACGAGCACCAGTTTGTTGAAGTTGAATTTGTAGGTGAACCGTTTCCCCTTAGTTTTGTGCAGAATGCGTTTGTTATAATAATAGCTGTGGATGCAGAGACACCATCAGGTTAGTCACGGGGACCCAAATCCGGACCCCCATACCATGACATGCCTCAGGTGCTGCGCATGAAGGGAGACGGAGACACCTAGGCCACAAAGGGTATGGACCAGCTCTCCCCTCAGGCCACACCCATGACTAGATTCGCTCCTCAGGATACCTCTGTTTGGCAAACGGGTTCAGAGAAGGGTTAGGACTTGCCTAAGGTCAATGGCCATGACTTGCAAGAGCCAGGAGTCAAGCCCGAAGTTTATTCCCAGAGGTCAGGGGCTCCCCATTTGGCGGGGAACTGTCCTATCTGCCCAGGGGCTGTGCCCTCCTCACCGCAGAGCCCGGCTCAGCTTGTCATAATTCATCTGGGGCTTGCACTTGCGGACACCCCAGAGCCGGGCCACCTCGTCGGGGTCCTTGATGACGAATTCCCCGTAGTCCCCCTGCCAGGCGATGACACCCTGGTACTCCTCCTTCCGCAGCAGCTCCAGGATGAAGTGCCACAGCTGGATCTGCCTCGAGCCAGGCGACGACTCCGGCTTGTAGGCCCAATCCGGGAAGGCAAACCCTGGGGACAGCAGGCAGGGAAGTGGCTCCAGGTTAGGGTGCCAAGTCCAGGCCTCCAGGTCCCCCCCACCCCCCCAGGGCCTACCTCCTACCCCACCCTCAACATGGGGAAATCCATCTCCCCTAAGCCAAGACAAGACCTGGGTAGGCAAGAGAGACAGTGTGTGTCTGTCTGTGTGTGAGGGGGCTAGATGGGGAGGGGGGGAGCTGGAGCCTGCTCCAGCAACACCGGGAGAAACAGGAAACCGTCGGCGGCGGGTGGCGGCGGGTCCCGGGGCCAGTGCCAGGGGGCCAGGCACCAAGCCAGGCCGGCGGGCAGGGCTGCCAGTGGGGGAAGGGCAGGAAGGGGCACATGTGGCCAGATGGTTGGGGCAAGGCCCCCCAGGATCCCCATTCCCATTCAGAGCCAGTCATACCGACCCCCACCCCTGCAAGCTCTGCTGGTTCCGTTCCTAGGAACATACACTGTCCCCCTCCCAAGACCTACCAGAGCCTTTACTCCCACCCCAAGACCCGAGAGGCTTTTTTTTTTTTCTTAAAAGGACCAGGAGGGGTGGGGTGGCTGGTTGACGATGAGGTCAGCGCTCGCACACACAGAGGCTTCTGTCTTCCCTGGAGAGTGAAACCCAGACTGTCTGAGAGAGGCCCCCCAAGCCTGGACCCTCTGTGCTGCACTGCCCTCCCCAGACCCAGGCACATGGGCCCAACCTGGCTGGAGGGCCCCAGCCCAGGCCTCAAGAGTGAATAGGCTGGAGCCTATTTCCCCTTCTGCCTTCTCATCCTCAGCTATTTCCCTGCCCACCTGCCTACCCGCCCCCAGCATTAACCTTGGATAGAGGTTGGTGGTGGGCTGGCTGGTCCCTAGAGGGGGTGGGCAGCCTGGGGGGGAGGAGGTGGGGGGGCTGCGGTTGTTGTCATTTCCCAAACCCCCGGGTAATCAGGGACCATCAATAATTCAGCACTAGGCAGCCGGTAATGGAGGGGTGGGAGGAGGGAAGGAGGGGAGGAGGCAGGGCAGGGGCCCTGATGCCACTAGAGGGAGAAGGCCAGGATAGACAGCTAAAAATGGGCGGGGTCCCAAATCCCAGTCAGGCTGTGTGGGTCAGCCTCTCTCCAGGCTGGCCCTGGTTCAAGCCCCAGCTCAAGCAGGTACCAACCAAGCCTGGGGCAAGGCTGAGACTCCACCCTAGCCTGGAATCCAACAGGGGATTCTTCCTCTTGGGGACACAGGGGATCAACAGTTCCTGCTCCCACAGGGACCGCCCCCTCTAAATCCAGAGCAGACTCTCTCCCCCAGGAGGCCCAGCTCCCACCCCTGGCCAGCATTCTCCACTGAGTCCCTGCCCCATTCAGAAATCCCAGCCTCAAACTAGGGATATGACCTACAGCAGACATTAGCAGCCACTGCTTAATTCAGAAGTGACAGCCCCTGACAACGCCTTCCAGGGACCCCAGCATCCATAGCCCTATCCTTCTCTCAGGAATCCAAGTGTTCACCCCATCATCCCCATCCTGCTCGAGAACCTAGGCCCCGGAAACCCTTGGGAACCCAAGTGACCAAACCAGAGCTCCACAAACTCTCCCATCCCCTCCAAAAAGCTCCTGGCCCCACCAGGACACCAAGCGACATGTAGCTCCCACCGAAACTCCAATCTGGCACTCAGAGCCAGAAAGACAGGGTGGGGGTGAAGCCCCTGAGACAATCTAGGGTGGAGGGGTGTGCTGACTTCCACCCTACCCCCCAAATTAAAGCCACCCTTCCCAACCCACCCACCCCAGCCTCCTTGTCCCGGTAACCAGGCAACGTATGTGCAGCGACAGTCCTGGGAGCGGGGGAGCAGGAGGCTAAAAATAAACTTTGCAGAAGAGAAGGAGAGAGACTACATGCAACACAAAGGAACTCGGAAAGGAGGTGGGGGGCTCTGGAAAGGCCTCAAAGGCTGCATACCAGGGGCTGTCCCAGGCCCCGTGGTGAAGCCCCCTCCCTGGACAAGCCCCCTCGGCGGCCAGGACCCTGGCTCCCACTCTGGCAGGGACGCACCCTACTACCAGGCCCACCCCACCCCTACACTGGCTTTCCTCATCGGACACGGCATACATGAGGGCCTGTTCCCAGCTTTGGGGGGAGAAGGAAGAAGGGAGGGTGACGTCAGGGTGTTTCAATGGGGCTCTGTTCCCCAGGCCTTGGAGCCTTGGAGCCAGGAGCCAGGCACGGGCAAGGGGAGCATGTGTGAGTGTGTGCTGTGTCTGAGTCCACGTGCTTCAATCAGGGAACCACCAGGCCTGCACCAAGAAAGCTCGGGAGTGTGGGACCTCTGCAGCATGGGGGGGCCCCTGGGGGCAGGGAGCGAGCAGCTGACCGGAGAGGGGTTCAGGACTCCGTGGGACAGGGTGGAGAAATGGCAGCAGACAGGAAGGGTTAGCACAGCGGCCGGGTCCCAGGCGGCACACCTGGGTCCCGCAGAGGCGAGGTTGATTCTCCCTGACAGACGGTG
>NW_005871541.1:285916-289744 GCF_000147115.1 Myotis lucifugus
CTGGCCAGGCTGACTTGGCTCAGTGGTTGAACATCAACCTATGAACCAGGAAGTCACAGTTCAATTCCTGGTCAGGGCATATGCCCAGGTTTCAGGCTCGACTCCCAGTAGCGGGTGTGCAGGAGGAAGCTTATCAATGAGTCTTTCTCATCATTGATGTTTCTATCTCTCTCTTCCTTTCTAAAATCAATAAAAATATGTTTTAAAAAATTAAAAGAAGGTACCATGCTGGAGACTGACAAACTCTCTCTCATTAAGTCCCACCAGCTGGTGTCCCCACCAGGGTGGGGACAGGTGCTGTGACTTTGGGTGAGCATGCATTGAGGCGGCTGTCTTACATTTGGGAACCATGTTGTGTGAAAAGTGTGTATGTTGAGCACTAGATTCAAGCTCACCTGTGACTCAGGCAGACCCATGTCTTCCGGCACCACTGCCCACTCAGTGGACGGCAGGCCCAGTGCTCCCACGACTGTCCCTAAGCTAACCTGATGTGATACTCCGCTCAGCACTCCTATGCCTGGTGTGTCAGGCTGGGCAAAGCAGCAGGATGGGGTGAGCCCCTACCAGAGGGGCGGACCCTGTGCACCTAGCCCCCCCCAGCGCGCCCCGGCGCAAAGTCCAGCCCCCGGAGCCCGGGGGCGGCGAGGGAGGGCTGGGGAGGGGGGAAAGTCCGAGCGGGAGGGGGGCTAATCCCCGCGGCCCCCCGCCCGCCGGCCGAGCGGGGGAGGGGAACCTCGGCCCCTTAAGGAGGAGCAAGTTGGCGGAGAAGAGGGGGGCGGAGGGGAAAGACGGCCGGTTGAAAGAGAAGAGCTGGGTGCGGAAGGGGGGACGAGGGGGGAGCCGCCGCGGCCACCCCACCTCCCCGGCCCTGCTCAACCCCCGGCCCCGGCCGGGCGGGAAGGAGGCACCCGGGTCTCCCCTGGGCCACCTTAAAGCCGCGCGTTCTAAGGTCGGAAACAAAAAGTTCCTTTTTCGAACGTTCGGGCTGCGCTTTGGGAACTTTGCGACTCCGCGCGGGCGGGGGAGTGAGGAGCCGGCGGAGACGGGCGGGGGAAGGGCAGCGCCGCCCGGACCCCGAGCCCCGGTGCTCACTCACGCCCTCCTCCCCAAAGCCGCCTCCGGTCCCCCTCCGAGCCGATGCAGGGCGCGCACCGCAGTGAAGGTCACCGGCCGGACCGCGCGGCACGGAACCGGGGACAGCGGGCCCCGTGGACAGCCCCCCCACGCCCCGCACACGTCCCGGCCCCCGGAGTGCAACGTGACATAACGGCGGGGTGGGACCCCGCCACCCCCTTTATCCCGGGAGTGGGGGAGAACCGAGCTTTCGGTGTCCAGGCAGGGAGAGGACCAAGACTCGCAGCACCCAAACCACTCCGCCCGGAACCAGAAATTGGGGGTCCCATGCAGCACCCCCCCGCTCGCGCCGTGAGATGCAACAGGTCTCGCGTGCTTGGGGGTCCCCCGGAACTGAGGATCACTCGGGCTCCTCCACAACCCCTCAGCCCCCCACCAAAGTTTCTCCGCCTGGTTTCCCGGGGCAACAAGTCTCCCCCACACGTGCTGCCCCCGCCCCCACCTGTGTCTGCCGGGGTCTTCATGCTGGGGGGCCCCGGGGCAAGGCACCCCGACTCCGGGCCGCAGCTCCCGGGGCCCGCGCTGCCCCGTCCCGTCCCGCGCCGGTCGGGCCGCCCTCGCCGTTTCACCCGGCCTCGCCTCTCAGAGCCTCTCCCCTCCCCGCCGCCGCCTCCCGGGTTAATATCGCACTCCGGGGCCGGGACGCCCACGCCCCCGGGCCGGCGACGTCACCGCCGCGTCGCCATGGAGACACTGCGCCCGCCCCCTCCCGGCGCACTCACACACACTCTTGCCGGCGTACAGCCACTGAGGACTCGCCGGCTCTGAGCTTAAAGGGGCCGCGCAACGGGGGAGGAAGGAAGGTGGGGGTTGGTGGTGGAACGGGGTCTCAGGGGTCATGACCTTTCTCGGAGACTCCGAGTCTGCAGATAACTTAAGTCCTCGGCACTCGGGACCTGCCTCCCCTCCTCTCCTGCCCACTGCGGGATCCAGATTGTCTTTTGGGAAGCCTGTAAGAGGGGAGGCGGGGTACCTTCTAGGGGAGGGTCAGCAACTTTTGTCGGGAGGAGGCGTGGACCTTTGGGAGGAGACAGAATCTTCTCTGCTGAGGGGTGGGGGGGTCAGACCTCGGAAGATGATCAAGATCACATTTCCCAGCCTAGCTTTACCCCCTGCCCTCCCAACCCTGAGTCTGAATGGGGGCAGCTGTCCAGGGGTGGGGTGGAATGGGTGGAAAGCATTTCCCAGCATCGGAAATGAGGAGGCGGCTGTGCCCTTCGCTCCTCCGGGCATGGGGGTCTTGGCCTTCTAGATAGCCCCAATCCCAGCTGGGGAGGAAGTGACCAAAGAGAATGCATTGGGGAGCTCCCCACACCATCCCCAAGCTGCAGCTGTCCAGGGGACCGGCCAACACCGGAGGTACCCCCACCTCCACCACCAGGGCAGAGGGTTCCGGTGGTGGGGCCAGGATATGAGGGGGCGACCGAAGTCCGAACAAATGTGCTCCCAAGGGGCACTGGGGGGTCGCTAAGAGAGAGGAAGGCAGGGCTTAAGGATGAAGGCCAGCGTGTAGGGCAGTGTGAAGTCAGTGCTCCGAAGCTGGGAGGGATGGAAGGAGCCTGCGGCTTCGGGAGACAGGAAATCAGCGCTGATCAGATGGCTAGCGGAGCCACCAACGGGGAAAGGGCAAATAGAGCAATACTCACAGGCCGAGCCTGGAAGCAGAGTCTCAAAAAAGACTCTGAGGTACCAGAGGATGGGGTTATGGGGGAGGGGTGTTCAAAGAGGCTGAAACCCAGAAGAGGGGCAGGGAGAGAGAGGCTACTGGGAGGGGAGGCCTGCAGGGTCAGCTCTGGGTTCTTAGGGCTTCAAGTCCAGCCTCCTTGCTGAGTTCCTAGCTGCCTTACAGCAGGAAGTCCCTCACCAGTGCCTCAGTAGAAGCCTCAGGCCTCTTCCCTGGGGAGATCAAGGAGTCCCGGGAAGCATCAACCCCCTGGTGAATTAATTATGTAACCTTGACTACTGACACTGCAGCTCCCCCACGGATATTGTAACCTTCTGGGAGCAGTGTGGTCCTGCAATCATCATCATCATCATTGTTATAACTGCTCCCAAATTCCTAGCGCTCATAATGTGCCAGGCGCTAGGCCAAGCACTGTCCAGGGCATCATCTCATTCATTTAATCCTTACAAAAGCCCAAAAAGGAGAATTACTATTGTTATACCCATTTACAGATTAAGAAAGTGAGGTAGTGAAATAGTTGGTATAGTGGTTAAAAGCATGAACTCTTAAGAAAGTGAGGCCCAGATGGGGAAGTCTGCCAAAGTCCTTCAGTCATGAAGTGTTGGAGCCGGAATTCAAATCCAGATCTATTCGATTGGAAACCATCACTCTGAAGCCTTACTACCACCTTCACTGCCCTCCACCCTTGGATAAAGATAATGCAAAGTTTCAAAGACAATAGCCTTAGTGACCCCTGCCCTCCCACCATCAAGTCAGAGACCTGGGTTGCAACCCCAACTCTGCTACTTCCTGTCTGTGACAGAGAGCCAGTGAACCTCTGTGAGCCTTAGCTTCCTCATCTGTAAAATGGGGATATTAAAAGAGCCTACATAACCAGGTTGTTGTGAGAAATCTGGGAGGTGAAATAAGTATGCCATAAATACTGGTAACAGTTATTAGCAGAGTGAGCTATGTACCCCATGGATAATGTAAGCACCCCTCACCCTACAGACTCCACTGTAGACAGTAAA
>NW_005871541.1:290191-296549 GCF_000147115.1 Myotis lucifugus
AAGGTGACCCCTACCGTTACCATGTGAAACACCCAGGTATTGCGAACTAGTGATTAAAATTATCCATCACTACTCATTCCTTGAAGACATAACCATCCAACCGCAGGGCTATGTCAACACCAATGGACAAAGGGACCCATCTCCAGTTTACTATGGAAAGCCTCCTGGACTGTCTGAAAAGCCCAGCCTGTCAGACCCTGAACTAGCCTGTGATGAAAAGTGTAACACTCCATGAGGAAAACAATTCTGTCTGATCAGTGAGGACACCCCTCTCCTCCCATGGAGCTAGTAATCCTTGTTCCAGTTGATTGTCCTGACATAGATAACATTCATCCGATTGTTGTCAAGCTAAGGCATGGACAGAACCTGTCCCCACAGAAGTTGCAACCCTTTAAGACTTTACTCAAGGGAATAATAAAAATCATAGTCACAACCCACTTCCCACCCCCCTGTGATCAGTAATGAAGTATTACTACTCTGTGAACATTGTAGTTCCCTTAGAAATAGTATGACTCACCCTATAGAGCAGCGGTTCTCAACCTGTGGGTCGCAACCCCTTTGGCGGTCGAACGACCCTTTCACAGGAGTCGCCTAAGACCATCCTGCATATCAGATATTTACATGACGATTCATAACAGTAGCAACATTACAGTTATGAAGTAGCAACGAAAATAATTTTATGGTTGGGTCACAACATGAGGAACTGTATTTAAAGGGCCAGAAGGTTGAGAACTACTGCTATAGAGTGTGTAGCCACCTAAACGGTGTATGACCACCCCAAACAGAGAATGTAACCCCATGATGGCATCACCCTTCCTCATCTCCCTGGCTTGAAGTGCTGAAGGACCCCAGGCCTGTCCCAGTCCTCTCCTCTCCTCACGTTCCATCTCCATGCTGCTTGCACCCAAATTTCTATCTCCACTCAGGACTCTCCCCAATTCCAATCTCACACATTGAAGTGCTTCACTGGCATCTCCATTTGGATTTCTCCAGTTTGCCAAGTCAAGATGGTTTTCCTGAGCTCCCCCAAACTGGCCCCTCCTACCCCCCCTACCCCGTCTTTACCATCTTAGGAAATTGCAACTCCATTTTGCTGGTTGCTCAAGTTGAATACCTTAGAGTCACCCATGACCCCTTTCCCTCATCTGTCATCCAATCTGAAGGGATGTCCCATCAGCTCTGACTTAAGCTACTTCCGAATTAGCTACTCTCCATTATCACCACCACACCTCTGGTCTGGGGTCTTCTCACTTGTCTCCCTCCTGCCACCACACCAGCCCCTACAGTCTGTGCTCTACCCACAGCCAGAGACATTCTATCAAATCAGATGATATCTCTTTGCTGCCCCAAACCCTCCAGTGGCCTTTTGCCCACTGGGAGTAAAAGGCAACTCCTCACCTCACCTTTCCCTTCATCTCCATCCTCTTGGCTATTTTTTTAAAATATATTTTTGTTGATTTCAGAGAGGAAGGAAAAGGGATAGAGAGACCGAAACATCAATGATGAGAGAGAATCATTGATTGACTGCCTCCTGCACGCCCCCAAGTGGGGACCGAGCCCACAACCCGGGCATGTGCCCTTGACCGGAATCAAACCTGGGACCCTTCAGTCTGCAGGCCGACACCCTATCCACTGAGCCAAATTAGTTAGGGCCTCTTAGCTATTTCTTGAATATGCCAGACATATTTCTGCCTCGGGGATTTTTGCCAATGTTGTTTCATCTGCCTGTGAAACTTTTCTCCCCAAAAGTTGGCATAGTTCTGTCCCTCATGTTCTTCAGGTTTTTACTCAAAAAGAACCTTACCAAGAAGATCTTACCTGACCTTCCTAGATCCCAAATCCCTTTTATATACTATTTTTCTTCAGAGCCCTTATCCTCATCTGACATATATTTCCACAATGTATTTGCTTATTGTATGAATCCTTCCTCTTTATTGTCAGCTCTGAGAGGGCAGGGGTTTTGTTGCCTGCAGTATCCTCCAAGTCCGGCACAGTGCTTGACAATCTATGAGAGAATAAACTCATCTTTGAACAGTGAACTCCCTATACCCAACGTAATACCAATAAATGTAGCCCCAGACGCATAAGACACTCTCGTGGACAATTGATGCCAGCACAACCCCCTAAAACATCTGAACCCTGATGTGAATCACATAAACAGGAAAAATCCTTAAAGGGTTTGCTTGTCTTACTGAATGTCAGCTCCACAAAGCAGGGGTTGGGTCTGTTTTCTTAGCTGCTTTATCGCTGGTGCCTAGATCCTGGTCTGGCATAGAACAGGCTGGTAAGACTTATGTGCCGGTGTGAACTGAGTAGACACACAGCTGGTATCACCCCACGATAAAAACCCATACAGACAGTACAGTGTCCACAACTGATATAAACCTCCATATACAGTGTGACTCTCACGTGAACAGTATAAATCCCATATAGACAGTGCTCATGTGTGACCGACAGAAAGACAGGGTGACCCTCATAAATGATATGAGCCCCATGCAAACAGTGCAACCTTCATAAACTGTGTGAACCCCATGTAAGAGGCCAACCACATAAATGGTGTGAACTGCATATAGGTAGTGTGGACCTCATAAACAGCATGAGCCCCAGATAGGTGGGGAGACGGCAATAAACAATGTGTACCCCCTCAAGGCCTATTCCCTTGTTAGTGTGCTCTACCACACAGACAGCATAACTTCTGTAACACTGTGTGAATTCCTCTGTTAACAAGGTCAACTCCAGTAACCTGGGTATGCCCACCCCCCAAAGCCATATAAACAGGGTCATTTCCATCAGCTGTGTGACTCTTCATGTGAACAAGGGCGCCCCAAAGTCAATGCGGCCTCATACAGTATAACACATGGATATTGTGCCCCCTGCTCGGGTGGATCACTCTGTGAGCATGTAGACTCACCAATGGGCGCAATAAACCCTAATATCACTGTGTCCATTTTATTAGGTCATGGATAATGTAGCCCTTTCCCATAGACAGGGAGAAACCCCACCTTCCACTTAAACCCTCTGGGCCTTTGTAACCTTCATAATATTATATGATCCCCTCACAAAAAAATCTTAATGCTCTCGTAAAAAGTTACCCAATTCCCTTTCAACACACATGTATTAGGACAGATGATTCCTTGAAAGGTGGTGTAACCTGTTTTGGACAATGCGGCCCTGAATGAAGGCGAAGAAATGGTGAATTCCTGAATGGCAGGGATTTCCCAGGGCCCATACAAATCACCACTCCAATTGTTAAGCACTTACTATATGCAAGGCCCTGGATTCAACATCTCATGTCATCCTTGCCTCAACTTTATGAGGAAGGAACCCTAATGGTGCCCATTTTCCTGATGAGCTGAGTGAGACCAAGAGAGGTTACAGGTCCAAGCTTTCACAGCTAAAAATCTTTTCAGCTGGGACAGCAAGCACTAGACTATAATGCTTCCTGGTGGATTAATAAATGCCCCACAGATATGCTGAACTCTAGAATCCTCCCCCCCCCCAAAAAAAAAAAACCCCACCACTATTACCATAGCACAATCTAGGACAAGGTTATGAGTAAGACTGTGACAGCATATGCTCTTTAGGTAGAAATAAGCTCTCATGAATAACAAGATTCACAATAGCTAACATTTTTAAGGATTTATTCTGCTGGAGACACTACCCTAAATGCTTTGCACATGTTACTTCATTACATCTTCATAACAACCATATGCCATAGGGTTAAAAAAAAAATATCCTCGCTCTACCAGTGTGGCTCGGTGGTTGAGCCTTGATCTATGAACCAGGAGGTCACGTTTGGATTCCAGGTCAGGGCACATGCCCTGCAGGCTAGATCCCCAGTAGGGGCTATGCAGGAGGCAGCCTATCAATGATTCTATCATTGATGTTTCTATCCATCCCTCTTGCTCTCTGAAATCAATATATATATACAGCAATGGGGAGCCCTCTGTGAACATTATAAACACATCACAGCCAGAGACAATCCAGGACAGCAGAAACCCCCTTTATTGATTTTTTACCGAGAGGAAGGGAGAGGGATAGAGAGTTAGAAACATCGATGAGAGAGAAACACCGATCAGCTGCCTCCTGCACACTCCCACTAGGGATGTGCCTGCAACCAAGGTACATGAACACCTCCTACTGGGGATGTGCCCGCAACCAAGGTACATGCCCTTGACCGGAATCGAACCCGGGACCCTTGAGTCCGCAGGCCGACGCTCTATCCACTGAGCCAAACCGGTTAGGGCAGAAACCCCTTTCACTACAGCAGAGTGCTTCTCCGGGCAGGGTGAGTTCCTCCATGGAGAGTACAGACCACCCCACTGAGAATCTCTCTCTCAAACCTGATGCAAACTGACTAGGTAACAAGAAACACCATCCTAACCAACGGAAATCTCTCCCCAACATAACATAAGCTCCCATAGGCAGCGTGACCCTCCGCCAGTAGTGCCTCCCTGAACGGTATAATCTCTCTCATACGCGTGATACAGGTAACACGGACATGCATGCTGCCACCATGGGCACTTTCTGTGGCTGCTGCGAACCCCTTCCGTGAAGCCCGAACCACTCCTTCCCAGGGCCCACCGGGGCAGTGGGAACGCTCCGATGAGCGTAGTTCTCAGGCTCAACACGCCCCAGTGTGCACAGTACTCTCTCGGGTCGGCAGTGCGAATGTTAGGCCATACGGATCTGCAACGGGCGGGTGCATTTTCTTCACACCTGGTGTGAAGCCCGTGCTCATCCTGGGAATCCAACACAGGCAGCAGAAGCGTTCCCCGTGGCCTGTGTTTATTGCTGCCATTACCCTCTTTATCCAGGGCCAAGCTGATATGGACAAAGAGAGTATGGATGCACTAGACAGGTTAACACCTGGTGTAAACCCCGTATATGGGCAGCAAGAACCTACGACTGACAGGGCATACCCCTCTCCTCCCCAAGGTGACCCTCCCTCCCCTTAAAAAACCTCGCTCTCGCAAAATGTGAACACCCACAGTGTAGCTCTCCACGGAATGCAGTGAGAAGCACCAGGAAATACCGCATTTCCCACTTCGTGCCCCCCCACTCCCCCGCCCATGCTTAGGAGTGCTGTCAGAAACTTGCACCGCCATTAAATGTCAAAGTCTTGGAAAGGGAACTTGTCCTCAGGGCCCCCAAATCCCAGGTCCGGTCCGTTGACTACACTGCAGCGCGCGCCACCCCATACACGCACATTCTCTCCCCTCCCGGTGGCAACAGGGCTTTCCGCGGGGCCGCGCCAGACTTTCTGAGGTGGTTGATTGGTCGCAGTCCTGACCGCCCGACAGCCAATCAAGCGAGGGAAAGGTGACATCACTCTTTCTCTTCCCCTCCCCCCACCCCAAACTTTCCTACTCCGGACTACCAGCAGCAAAAACCACGTGGGGGAGGGGCAAGAGAGTAGAACCCAGTGAGGTCATTGCACCGCCCCGGACACTGCTGATTGGCCGCGGGGCTTGAGGGTGGCGGTTGGCTGTTCTTCGCACCTCCCCCTCGTGCCGCTACCGCCGCTGCTGAGAGGAGCCACCAGCGATACTAGAGCCCGGAATCCGGGTGAGTCGGGGCCCTGGGTTTAAGGTGCTCCGGTTGTCCAGTGAGACTCATGAGAAACTGCCCTTTCCGACTTTTTCTCTTCCCTGGGGTTCTTTGGTGCTTCAGGCACCTGTCACATGGGAGTTGTAGTCTGCCTTGTACTGTCGACTATGGGCCAGAGACGTAAGAAGACTACCATCCCCAGCAGGAATTGCGACTAGCCGGTCAACAAACTCTCAAGCCACGCCTTCTAAGCCTGCTCATTGGAGAGCCCGTCCCTTAGCCCCTCCTTCATGCATTTCATTGGTTACTGTCCCTCACCGAGCTGGGTTCCGGCTTAGAGTGCAAAGCGACTGGGTACTGTATTCGTCATTCGGCACTAAGACAGCTTTTAATTGGTCAATACTGATGTCAATCACTTGTTGTGGGGCAGGGTCCTAGGCGTATCAGGCAGTCGTAGGCTCTGGTTGGTGTCGGTCCCAGAGGGAGGCCTGTCTTAGATTTTGGCTCCGCCCCCTAGCGCTGCCGTGTGGGCGCGATTGGTCGTGAGGAGCGTCGCTCGTCGTCGAGAGGCGGAGCTGACCAGGCAGCGAATATCTATTGGTATAGGACTGCGCCGGTCAGCGGGGTTGTGGCCGCTGATTGGCTGGCTGCTCCAGCTGTTGCAGGTCCATTCACCATTTTGTGTGTTGGAGTAAAAAAAAGGGAGAATCGAGAGGGAGAGCCGGAGGGGGGGCGGGGAGGGACCGGACCGGACCAAGCCGGGGCCACGGCCCCCCGCCCCGAAACCCGCTGAGCCCGAGGTGAGGGG
>NW_005871541.1:296684-306878 GCF_000147115.1 Myotis lucifugus
GCTTAGGAGAGGCCTGTAGGCAGAGAATGGGTCACAGGATCGCAGGGTGACATTACTAGATCAGCGTGACAGGGAGAGGGAGGTGACAGAGTTGGAGGGGATGACAAGGAGAGGTGATGGGGAGAGAAGGTGGCAAGTCCAGAGATGGCTGATAGGAGGTGACTGGGAGGAAGAGGTGACAAAGACAGATGAGAATGGCAAGGGTGGGTGACTAAGGAGGGGGCTTAGGGCCTGTGAGGAGAGAGGTAGGGATAGAGGTGGTGACAGGATGGGAGAGAGAGTGGCAGAGAAGGTGGTGCCAGGGGGGCTGATGGGAGCAGAGGGCATGAGACCCTGAAGGGCCGGGGCCTGGGCTGGACTGGGCTTCAGGAGTTACTGCTCAGATTCTGACGGGGGTGAGGGTCCACGGGGCATTGAGTGGGAGTTACCCAGAGAAGGTGGACAGGAAGAGAGTAGGCCCCAGGGGAAAGAAAGAGCTTGGCTCTGGGTGGAGAGGCTGGGCCGGGCGGTAGTCCAGGGGTGCCAGGCAGTGCTGATGTAGGCCCTGGTGGAGTATGCAGAGGTTTGTTTTTGGGCAGGACTGGGGCTGGGTTTCTGTTCCCAGGTTGGTGGCCTAGCGGGTCAGTGGGGGGAAGGTGGTGGTGGCTGTCCAACTCTTGGGCACTTGGGTGCCTTCCTCTGTTTGAGAAACCCCGGTCTCTCCAGGCTCTGCCTGTGAGGACCACAGGATTGGCTTAGGGAAGGGGCAGCCTGGGACTACAGGGTCCACAGGAGCAGCAGGCCTCAAGTAGGAGAACATGGGGTCAGGGGTCCCTGAAGACTTGAATCAGGGGTGCCTCTGATTATGTTTGGTTTGTGGTCCTGGGCTCCTTCAACATCCCCACCCTCACCCCACCGCCAAGGCCCCCTTTCAGCTCCTCAGGTTCTTTTAGTCACTTCAGAGTAAAGTTTTTTCCCTTTTCTTTTCTCAGGGTAGCTTGAAAGGGGGCGGGCAGTAATGACTGTTCAGGAAGTGGGTGAGGTTGGCCAGCTGCGCTTGTCCTGCTTTCTTTGACCTTCTCCCACTTACACCCACCTGGAGTCAGGGGGCACATTTGGAGGTTAGGGGGGCCTGGCCGGCTCAGCCACCTTGCCAGAGCCAACCCAGCCAGCCCCACCAGGGTGGGGATTCATACAGGCCAGAAGAGGGGAGCTGGGCTTGTGGGTATCACACTGGGTGCTATGGGGGCAGGGCAGGCTCCCATCCAGTGGGACAGGGGAACCCTGGGGTGTAGATCCATGTCCCACTGTGTGATGACGTGTATGTGTGTGCCTGTGTATGTGTGTGAGTGTGTGTGTTTGTGTGCGTGTGTGTGCTCATGCGCAGCCCCGTGGCAGTGCTGGGTATGAGCTCTTGCCTCAGACATGCCCCTGCCTGCTCCCTGCCAGGATCTGGGAAGATGGTTCTACTCGGCAGGCCCAGGGTACAGAGCAGAGTGGGCAGCCGTTCCTCGGGTCTCTCAGCTGCCCACTCCTTCCCACAATGCCAGGCCGTGCCACTCAGTGGGGTGGGGCGGGGGGAGATGGAGAGAAGCTCACATCACAGCCCAGTTACCTCCCTTTCTGTGACTGTGCGTGTGCGTGTGTGAGTGCGTGTGCTCTGTGGACGGTGACAGTGCAAGGAAGTGTGCCCTCTGAGTCATGTGACAGGCAGCACACTGAGATGGTTAGGAGGACAGACTCTGGAGCCAGAATGCCTGGGTTCAGACCCTAGCTCTCTGTTTACTGGCTAGATTAATTTGGACAGGTTGCTTGATCTCTCTGTGCCACAGCTTCCTCAAGTGTGAAACGGGCTGTTAGCCTTTGTCTCTTAGGGATGTTTGAGGATGAAATGGGTTAATAAAGGCAAGTTTAGCTCAGGGGTGGCACAGAGTGAGTGCTCCATAGGTGTGACCCATTAGTGCTTCTGTGTTGCCGTAGGGCAGGCAGAGTGTGTGCATGTGCCTGCTGTGTCTTCTGCAGAGGGAGCAAATGTATGTGAGTGTCCCTGAGGAGCCAGAGGGAAGAGCTCATGGAACATGGGTGCCACTCTGTGTCTGGTTGCTGGCCAGGGGACCATTATGAGTTGGGGACAGCCAGGAAGGAGGCCTCGAGGATCATGGAGTTGAGGCAGGAACCTCAGCAAGTAGGAACTCTGGGGGACACTGGGTCTGGGGGATTCCTGAATTGCTCCCGATGACCCCTGTCTGCCCTTCCACTCTGCAGGTGGACAAAAGATGAAGCCAATGAAGAAGGCGTGTGCTGGCCTCCCAGGTCCTATCAGTGGAGGCAAGTCCCCACCAGCCACCAGGGCCAAGGCCCTGAGGCGGCGAGGGGCTGGGGAGGGTGACAAGCCAGAGGAAGAGGACTACGAGGGACAGCCGCAGCCGGGCCCAGAAGAGGCTGAGGAGGGGGAGGAGGAGGAGGCCCAGCAGGCCTCAGGGGTTGAGGGGCTCCCCCTAGAGCTACGCCCTGATGACCCGGCCCCAGGCCCAGCTGAGGACCCCAAGGCAGAGGGTGAGGCAGGCCGCTGGGAGCCTCCACTCAGCCGAAAGACAGCCACGTTCAAGTCACGGGCACCCAAGAAGAAGTATGTGGAGGAGCATGGTGCTGGCAGTGGCAGCTGTGGGGCAGCTGGGGCCCCTGAGGAGCGGGCAGGGACCCCTGAGGAAGCTGGCGCCCTGGGTGTTCCTCCACAGCCACCCACTTCTGCCCGCTCTTCCTCCACCGACACAGCCAGTGAGCACTCAGCTGACCTGGAGGATGAGCCAGCCGAAGGTTGTGGGCCAGGCCTGTGGCCCCCAGGTGGCACCAGTGGCAGCTATGACATGCGGCAGCTGCGATCGCAGCGGGTGTTGGCTCGACGTGAGGATGGCCTCTTCCTGCCAGCTGTGGTCCGCCAGGTGCGCCGAAGCCAGGACTTGGGTGTGCAGTTCCCTGGGGACCGGGCCCTGACTTTCTACGAGGGGGCGCCCAGCGGTGGTGGTGTGGATGTGGTTTTGGATGCCATGCCACCCCCAGGTGCGCTGGTGGTGGGCACGGCTGTCTGTACTTGTGTGGACCCTGGTGTGGCTGCCTATCGTGAGGGTGTGGTGGTGGAGGTGACCACGAAGCCAGCTGCCTACAAGGTCCGCCTCAGCCCTGGTCTTGGCTCCCAGCTGGGCCCACCAGCCGCCCTCCAACAGCCGTCACAGCTGTCCCGTCATGAGCCTGAGGAGGCCATATGGGTGGCCCGCTCCAGCCTTCGCCTGCTTAAACCCCCTTGGGAACTGGAGGCCCTGTCGAAGAAGCCCCCCGTGGGCCCCGAGGAGGAGCAGGCCGAGCCAGGGGCCTCCCTGCCATCCTGCCCTGCTGCCCTGGACCCCAAGCAGCCTGAGGATGCTGAGGTCTCCAAGATCAGCTTTGGTGGCAATCTGGGGCCTTGTCAGGAGGGCACGGAGAAGCACCCGCCAGCCCTGGGCACTCCGGCCCTGCTCCCACTGGCCCCACCCCAGCTCCTGTCGCCGCCACCCAAATCCCCAGCCTTTGCAGGCCCAGGCCGCCCTGGCGAGCAGCCCTCACCCTGCCAGGAGGGGAGCCAGGGTGGCAGCCGTAGCAGTAGCGTGGCCTCTTTGGAGAAGGGGGCTGCTCCAGCCGCCCGTGCCCGTACACCACTGACAGCCGCCCAGCAGAAGTACAAGAAGGGTGATGTGGTCTGCACACCTAATGGAATCCGTAAAAAATTCAACGGCAAGCAATGGCGGCGGCTGTGCTCGCGAGATGGCTGCATGAAGGAGTCTCAGCGGCGGGGCTACTGCTCCCGTCACCTGTCCATGCGAACCAAGGAGATGGAGGGCCTGGCTGACAGTGGCCCAGGTGGGGCGGGGCGGCCTGCAGGCGCGGCAGCTCGTGAGGGCAGCACCGAGTTCGACTGGGGTGATGAGACATCGAGGGACAGCGAGGCCAGCAGTGTGGCAGCTCGTGGAGACTCACGTCCACGCCTTGTAGCCCCTGCTGACCTGTCACGCTTTGAGTTTGATGAGTGTGAGGCAGCAGTGATGCTGGTGTCCTTGGGCAGTTCCCGCTCAGGCACGCCCTCCTTCTCCCCAGTCTCTACGCAGTCGCCCTTCTCGCCAGCACCCTCACCCTCACCCTCACCACTCTTCGGCTTTCGTCCAGCCAACTTCAGCCCCATCAATGCGTCCCCAGTCATCCAACGCACTGCTGTTCGCAGTCGCCATCTGAGCGCCAGTACCCCTAAGGCAGGCGTGCTGACACCACCAGACCTGGGCTCCCACCCACCGCCACCTGCTCCCCGAGAGCGCCATTCCTCCGGCATCCTACCCACCTTTCAGACCAACCTGACCTTCACCGTGCCCATCAGCCCTGGGCGGCGGAAGACGGAGCTGCTGCCCCACCCAGGGACATTGGGAGCCCCTGGTACAGGGGGTGGAGGAGCTGCCCCCGACTTCCCCAAGAGTGACAGCCTAGACTCTGGTGTGGACTCAGTGTCCCATACACCTACATCCTCCACACCGGCCGGCTTCCGGGCTGTGTCACCTGCTGTGCCCTTCTCCCGCTCCCGCCAGCCCTCACCATTGCTGCTGTTGCCCCCACCTGCTGGCCTGACTTCAGATCCCGGACCCTCTGTGCGCAGGGTGCCTGCTGTGCAACGGGATTCACCTGTTATTGTCCGAAACCCTGATGTGCCGCTACCTTCCAAATTCCCTGGGGAGGTGGGCACTGCTGGGGAGGCTCGGGCTGTAGGACCTGGGCGGGGCTGCCGAGAGACCCCGGTACCCCCTGGGGTGGCCAGTGGGAAGCCTGGCCTGCCCCCACCTCTGCCGGCTCCTGTACCCATAACTGTGCCTCCAGCTGCGCCGACTGCTGTGGCCCAGCCGATGCCCACCTTTGGCCTGGCTTCCTCGCCCTTCCAGCCAGTGGCCTTCCATCCCTCACCTGCTGCCCTGTTGCCCGTCCTGGTGCCCAGCAGCTACACCAGCCATCCTGCTCCTAAGAAGGAAGTCATCATGGGCCGGCCTGGGACAGGTAAGAGGTGCAGTGGATAGACTGAGGCTCCTATAGGTCATTTTGAGCAGGGCTACTTTCAGACTAGCTCTCAAGAGGAGCTCCTACCTTGGGAGGGATTCAAGGGGAGGCTGGCCTCTCCTCATAGATGTTCCAGTGGGAATTCATGTGTCGGGCAAAGGACTGGACTTGGGAGGCTCAATGCAGTGCTTCCAGAGGCCTCATTGGGAAGATACTGTCGAGGGGGTCCATGGAACCATCCTGAGTAGAGCTGTTGGGGGAACTGTTGGAGATGGTAATCATGATGACACTTCTCATGTTTGGAGGACTGGTGGGGGGCATTACCGTGATAAGAACTTCGCATGGGTTATCTTGCTGAACCCTCACACCCACTCCATGATGCAACACTTAACAACATAAGGGCCCTGCTCTAAGCCCTTTTCAAATATTAGCTCCTTTAGTCTTCTTAACAACCCTAACAGGTGGGTGCTATGAGTGTGCTCCTGTAGAGAAAACTAAGATCAGGTTAGTAACTTGCACAGGTTCACGTGGCTAGTAAATCCTGGAGTCGGCCTTCAAACAGGCTGGCTTGTGACCACTGGGCCGTAGTGCTGGTTACAGATGGGAAGACTGAGGCTCCAATAGGTCCTTGTGCCGGGAGGTGGCAAGACCAGGACTGGAGGCCTCATCTTCACCATGGTGCCCAGTAAACATCACAGGTGCTGTCAGTGCCCTGGAGGGGAGCTGGGGCTGTGTTGGGCATTGTGCCCTGGTTTGAATCCAGGTATGAATCTAGTCTGGCTGCCCTGAGGACAGGGTGTGTAACGCAAGAGTTGAAGGATGAGTTGAAATCAGCAACGATGGGATGGAAGAGCTTCCTAGGTGGCCAGTGGGAAGGCAGGTTCCACGGCCAGTAGGAGCACAGCTGAGGAAAGCCAGTGTGGCTGGAGGGCTAAGGCCAGGGTTGGAGAGAGTAGCATTTCTGAGATGGTGCTGGAGAGACAGGGGCCCAGGCCAGGCTGGGCCTTGTCAGAGCAACTCTCAGGGAGCGTGACGGACCCATCACCAGCCCTTTCCCTAGCATCTTTTTCTCATTTACTTATGAATCCACTGTTGACTGAGGGCCCCCTCTGTGCTTGGTCCTGTGCTGGTTGGTGCCGAGGACACAGCCTTGCCCTCAGAGGGCTCACCATCCCTGGTGTAGACAGATTGCCCAGACAGGTCAGGGCAGGGATGTGGGAAGCTGGGGAGGACTTCTTGGAGGAGGGGCCAAAACCTTCTAAAGTGAGACTTGAGGGGTGTGCAGAAGTGAGCCTGCCAAGGCCAGCAGGAGAACCTGCAGGCAAAGGGAACGTGCAGAAGCAAAGGCTTTGAGGCAAAAGCAAGTATTGGAAAGACATTGAATATGCAAAGACTGGTTGTGGATGGTGGGTGAGTGTTGGGATGTGCAACTGTATTGGAGAGCAAGGGTCAGATAATAGAGGGCCATTATGAGACTTGTGAACTTGATCCTGAGGGCACTAGGGAGCCATGGAAGGTTTTGAGCCAATCTGACCATGGCTTTTTCAGAGGCAGGGAGACAGGAAGGACGGAGCTGCTGTGGCTTGGGCTGGGGCAGAGGCCAATGTAGGAAGGAGCTCAGGCCCTGCCCTCATAGAGCTTCAGCCCAGAGCCAGGGCACAGGGACACAGGGGCTCTGCTTACTCCCATGCTCATATACTGAGGTTGTGAGCTGTGTTTTTTTGCCCCACTTCCTACAGTTTTTACATTTGTTATTGTAGTTAATATGAGCAAAATTCCACAGAAGTGGGCATAGCAGGGATTTCTGTCTTTAAGCAGATGAAGAAAATGAAGCAGACGGACTCTAACCCCCACCCCTCGCACTTCCTACTTACATGCCTACAACCCCAGACATTGCCCTCATAGCATCATCTCATATCTACTGGCTTGTGGGGAGGGATGGCACTAATGCAGGTGACCTGAGATCTACAAGGGCAGGCCCAGCAAGGGTTCCTGCCATCATTTTCCAGATAGGAAAAATGAGGCACCGACAGAAAAGAGTCCTGATTGAGTTCATCCAGCCAGGGAGGAGCAGGACTGGGCCTTGAACCAAGTCTCCTGATCTCCAGATCACAGGACTCTTCCTATCAGAAGTTACAGTAATAATAATTTATTGAGCACTACCCATGCATGTGCCTGGCTCACTCCTCAGTAAGTGCTGACTGAATATTTACTGACTGAATCCTCATAACCTCACAGGAGGTTAGGACACTTTCTTATTTCCAGTATACAGAGGAGGAAACGGCAGCCCAGGATTTGTCCCAGGTCACCAGCTAGGATAAGATGCAGGATTTAAACCCAGGCTGTCTGGCTCCACAGCCCAGGCTCTTTTTTTCTTTTTCTTTTTTTAATATATTTCTTTATTGATCTCAGAGAGAAAGGGAGAAGGGGAGAGAGAAACATCAATGATGAGAATCATTGATTGGCTGCCTCCAGCAGGTCCCCTACTGGGGATTGAGCCTGCAACCCAGGCATGTGCCCTTGGCCAGAATCGAACCTGGGACCCTTCAGTCCACAGGCCAACACTCTATCCACTGAGCCAAACCAGCTAGGGCAGCCCAGGCTCTTAAGCACTCTCAGTAACAACGATGAAGAAATCATTGTAAGCATTCTTTTCTTTTTCTTGTTTATTTTAATTTTTGTTAATCCACACATGAGGATATTTTTCCCATTGATTTTGAGAGAGAGAGAGAAAGAGAGAGAGAGAGAGAGAGAGAGGGAGGGGGAGGGATAGAGAGAAACGCCGATGTGAGAGAGATACATTGACTGGTTGCCTCCTGCACACATCCTGACTAGTGCCAGGATTGAGCCTGCAACCAAGGTACATGCCCTTGACTGGAATCGAACCTGTGACCCTCTAGTCCACAGGCCGGCACTGTAACCACTGAGCAACTGGCCAGGGCTGTAACCTTTATTCAGCATTTAACATGTGCCCAGGCTCAGGTGTGGGGTAATCTTATCGAATTCACCCAATGCTGTGAAGTAGGAATTACCAGCCCAGTTGTTGGGGAAATCTGGGGTTCAGTTAAGGAGGAGGCCCCTTGCTGGAGGCCACCTGGTCGTCAGAACTTGTCCAGTGCCTGTCCTGTCGGTTCTGAGCCGCACCTCTCTGACAACACCCATGCTGAGGTATCCAGGTTGCCCTCATGTTCCCAGCCAGCAGGCCCTTTTGTTCTTCTCCCAGAGGCCTCCCTATACCCTTGGGAGGTGGCACCTTGGGGCTTTCTCAGAGGTCCAGATAGGGCAGATGGTGCCCAGTGGCATAATGAAGGTGTAGTCCTAGCCTCTTCTGCTTGCCC
Source organism: Myotis lucifugus (assembly GCF_000147115.1). Taxonomy (NCBI): domain Eukaryota; kingdom Metazoa; phylum Chordata; class Mammalia; order Chiroptera; family Vespertilionidae; genus Myotis; species Myotis lucifugus. The sequence continues at coordinate 305,069 of NW_005871541.1, forward strand.
ATGCCAGAGCCTGACCCTCATTCAGGGCAGCAGGTGTGAGGGGGCTGCTGGGCAGCCTGCCTGCTTCTGCCCCCCGTCAGGCACTTGCTTCCGCTGGGGGACATGCCGGGGCAGGCGGAGGCATTCTCCACATTCTGCACATGGCCAGGCCAGCCAGCTGCCATGGCCACCTCCCTGTGACCCTCCCCCTGCTCCCCAGGAAAGGAAGCCGCCCCAAGGCCTGTAGCCCCAGCCCAGGAGGCCAGATGTCTCAGCCCAGTTCCTGGCACAGCCTTCCTTCCAGATCCCAGGGTCAGCCTGGCTACCCATATTGACAGGCAGTGCCCCTTCTCCTGGGTTTGTCTGCCTGTCTGTCTCTCCCTTGGGTTCCTATGTCTATGTCTAGGTTTCCACTTCTGGGCCTGAATCTCTCTCTCTTCTGGAGTTCAGTCTGTCTGTTTTTCTCTGAGTCTGGCTCTCTCTACCTTTCTTGGTTTGTTTCTCCCTAGACATCAGTCCTTGTCTGAGTTTTCATCCCACCCTCTTTCTGTTTTGGCCCCCTGTGTCTCTGCACCAGCCTTACCCTATCTCCTGGCCTCCCTTCTCCCACTCTATAGACTGACTTTCGGCCTCCATTCTAGCCCCCACCACCACCTTGTGCACATTAGGTGCTTTGTTCCTTGAAGTAAGTGGACAGTTGCTAAACATCAGTCCCCTACTTCCTTCTTGGAGTGTGTTGGGAAGTGGTCCAGGCCCTGGGACAAATTAACTTCCCAGCACTGTCCCTGAACCCTGCTGAGAGGTGTTAGGAGCCATCTGCAGACCTATCTACACCCAAGCACCTGTTCCCAAGGCAGGCAGGAAGGCGGGGGCTGTGCAGGCCAAGCTAGGAGATCCGGCTGTGGGGGAGCAGTAGGAAAGCAGCTCCTGTGCCCACTCACTGCTAGAGGGCATGACCCAGATCACCCTGTACCCCCTCCCTCTCCACCACCACCTTTCAGGAGACACATATGGTGCCAGCTCTATTTAACTGAGCCCCACATGTATTCCACCCCAACAAGTAGGACCTCAGATCAAGCAGTGCCCACAAACTATGCTTGGGCAGGTGGTGAAAATGAGGCCCAAAGAGGGGCTGAGAGTCTTCTGACTCCCCCAAACCAGATCCACATTCTGCCCACCAGAATTTGTTTTGTCTCAAACAGTGAATCCCATCTCTACCACCAGAAGTCCCTCTTCATCGTTCCACCAGGCCCAGGCTAAACAGTCCTGGGGTAAGTGGGTGGGGAAGGCAGATGTGGCTGCAGGCACAGGCAAGGATGACAGGGAGGTACAGAATCTGGGGAATCCAGAGGATAGAGACAACTCTCGCTCAATGCCAGGTGATGAGGGAGGTTCAGGAAGGCTTCTGATTGGAGGGAATTTGAGCTGAAGCAGGAGGAATGAGTGGATTTCAGGGTAGTTGAAAGAAAGGGAAGGGCGATCCAGGCCAAGGCAGCACGGGAGCAAAGGCCAGGAGGGTGAAAGTGCATGACCTGTTAGTGGTTAGTTGAGGCTGAAGCTGACACTAGAGCCTAGGCTTGGCAGAAGGGTGCCATGGAGGACAGCTCCAATGAGGCCAGGGTTGAATGCCAGCCCCTGAAGAGCCAAGAAAGGGTTTAGAGCAGGGGAGGGAAAAGGCTGCACCTGAGTGTCAAAGATCTCGGGAGACTGCACTGGAGAGAAAGGAGGCCTAGGCTGGAAAGAAGAGGATGACTTGGAGGGGAGAGAGGAGTTTGTGAGGTAGCAGGAGTGATTCTTGGAGATTTCCTGCAAGACACCGCCCGCCCCCCCC
>NW_005871541.1:308082-309753 GCF_000147115.1 Myotis lucifugus
GGCCCGCCGCCCTTCCCAAACAAAAAGCGGCTATGAGGAGACCCGCCGGGGGACTGGCCCAGGGGCCAGGCGGCGAGAATGGATAATCTCGTGAGCTCGAGGAGAGGGAGGAGAACGGCAGGGCGGGCGCCACCTACTACGCCCAGGACGTAGCACCTACCTCAGGCCGGGCAGAACAAGCCCCCCAAGCACCAGCGGCCTGTACACTCCCCCCACCCATAGCCCAAACCCACTCCCCCAAATTCAGTCTTATCCCGCCCCATCTCCCCAATCCTTGGGGACCATCCCCCCACACCTCTCGCCTGCCTTTATTTACCTCCGGGTCCCCATGCATACCCCCAGCCACACTCGCACTGACTCACCCTGGTGCTATTTTTAGGCCACCATCCTTCCACAGCCGCACCAGCCCAATCCTGGGCTCGTTCCCCCGGCAACCCTGGCCGTCGCCTCCCGGAGTGGGTGGGTGGGTGTGTATGTGGGAAGGGGGTGAGGGGATCTGGGGACACCGGGTTGGTGAGCTGAGGCGGGGTCCCAGGCAGGGTAGGGAGCAGTGGGTGGCAGGGGTGGGGTGCCTCTCAGGCTCAGTAAATAGGGCCCGTGAGTTCAGAGCGTGTCTGCTGTCCCTCAGTCTGTCAGCATCCCTGGCTTTACGCCCCAGGCCTCTGGGCAGGCCTTGGCTTGTGCCACCCTGGGTGGCAATTGGTGTCTCTGTCTGGGCTTCGTGACCCCAGGCTAGGGTGGGGTTGGGTGGTGCTTTGGGCTGTTCAGGGCCCAAACCTTTTGTGGAGTTAGTTAACGGGTGGTACAGGGGATGGCTGTACTGTAGTTCTGCCCCAATACCTGTCTTGAGTGAAGGATGGCTTTCCACCCCCTTTCCGATGGGGCTGGGGCCCTAGTTTGGAAAACTTCCTCAGCTTTTTCCAACTAGGAGGGCCCTAGTTAGGGTCGAGGATGGCTGGAGAGATGGAGCTGTGTGGATACAGGACCTGCTCCCTCTTCACTCTTAATCACCCCCACCCAGGGTTCCTCCACTCTGAACAATGGAAGCTAAGTATAGGGCTGGCCCAGTGCCCAGGGCAGGGGGGCCCTTCCTGCCTAGATTCCGGCCACTCCCTGCCAGGCTGGGCCCCTACTTGGCTGTACTGTACCCTGTAAAGGGCCTCTTCCCATCCCTTCTATGTAGGCACTGTGTCTTCTACCAGATGTACAATCCGCCCAGATGTGTGGGGCCCACTTTCCCTCCTTTTCTCACCCAATAGAAGTGGGGGAGCTGGGGGCAAGGTTCCTCTGAGCTCTGTCCCTGAACTCCACTGCAGTGGGGAAGGGGTTAACTTGCCAATAGGTGACTCACCGCTGGGGAGAGGAGGGGGCAGCGGTGAGGAGATAGTGGCCACATTGATTTCAACCTTGGTTTCTGCCTCACATTGCAGTCCCTGGGGTAGTGAGGTAATGGAGGGTCTGAGTCTGGGGCTGCCTATGGAGGAGGGGGCAGTCACTTAATAGTCCCTCTGGTGGCCCCTCCAGGCTCGCAGCCAAGTGTCTGGTCCTGCAGTCTCTGGAGGTCACAGGGCTACAGATGTCCCCTTCCCCTCTGGGCTCTGGGTCTGCTCCCCTCACCATGCCTTCAGCTCTGTCTATGAAGTGGGACAGCTGGGAAAAGGATTTGTCTAT
>NW_005871541.1:310123-312170 GCF_000147115.1 Myotis lucifugus
TGCCGGTGTCTCTGTGTGTGACCTCTGAACTCTCTGTAGTTAGCCAGTCTCTATATCATAGTCTAACCATATTCCTGGACTTCTGTTTGGGAGTCTGTGGCCTGTGTCCACCCTGAGGTTAAATTTTCGTAGTGGGAAGTACATTTAAGTTGGAGCACTAGGCTGTTACTTCTGGCTGCATGATCTTGCACAATTCATTGTTTCTCTGAGCCTCATATTCTTATTTGAACAATGTACCTAAGAAAGTGTACCTCCTTAGTGGCTGTGAGGATTCAGTGAACAGATAATACATACAAGCTCCCAGCACATAGCAGCTTTAGTGTTAATTTCCTTTCCTTCCTCCTGTCCCTTTCTTGAAAGGAGTGGCTCACGGCCTAGGGTGGCGGGGCCATTGCACAGTGGTGATCTGTGAGGTAGAGGGTCCTGGGCTTCAGGCAGGGTAGCTGAATTACTATGAATGGCCATGGCACTCTGTATACCTGCTATGCCAGGGTACTGAGGTGTAGTTAGAGCTTACCAGGGTAAGTTTCTATAGTGTGTGTGGTCACCATGATGTCTGTGAGAATTAGCCTGTGTTGGGGATGGAAGTACCTAGAAGGCAGTGTGAGTGTGTGAAGATAGAAGAGCATGTGTGATTGTGTGGGAGGGATGTGGGTTGTGTGTGATGGAAAAGCAGTGGTTGTGATGAGGTGTGCATGATCATTCTGCCTATCTGATATGTTGTGTTTGTATAATGATTAATGTGGGCCAGCGAATGTGTGATGAAGATATGCATTGGTGAAACATGTATGATAGGATATGTATGAAATGGGTCACATGAAGAGGATGATGGGTGGGAAGTGATGGACCTTGAGCGTGGGAAGTAGTACACATATGTGAGCAGGTGTTCGAGGTTTGTGACTTCGTGTGTGTCAGTAAGACCGAAGGTACATGTGACCGTGGGGTGTATATGAAATAATGGGTGTGGTAGGAAAGTGCGTGTGCTGGTGTGAGAGTTGGTGAGAGTTCGGGGGTGACTCCCCCAACCCTACAAGCAATTTGTCTGCCCTGCGGAGCCGTGTGCGCCCAGGTGGGCCAAGCGCGCGTGAGCGTGTTCCTCGCAAGGACTGGACAGACACGCGCGCGCGCACACACACACACACAACCACACACAACCCAGGGGCCTCCGCAGCGCGGCGCCCCGACCCGCCCCCCTGGCTCGGTGCCTTTACTGCAGTGCGCCCGTCCTGCCTCTTTTCCTCCCGCGGTCCCGCCCCCAGACGGCTTGGGGCCAAACGGAGCCCGCCCAGCCCTGTCCTCATTTGCATATGACTGACGTTCCCCCGGGGCAGCCAATGGGGGCGGGCGCGGCGGGGCCTGACCCGCGCGCGGTGTCGGCAGCCAATGGGATTACGCACTGGGGGCCGGGCTTGCGCGGAAGGCCGTGGGGGAAGCGGGGAAAGGGCGGGGGGAGGCGCGGCGGGGGGAGGGGAGCGCGTAGTAGTGGCGGGGCGGGGAGGCGGCGGTGGTTCGGCGCGGGGCTTGCTCGGAGCGCACGGGCGCATGCACGCTGGGCCGTCTGTCCGCCGGGGGCCGGAGGTCGACTGGGTGCTGAGTCGGGGGTCCAGAAAGGTGGCGTGGCGGCTTCAGCAGCCGGGGCGCTCGTTGCCACAGTCGTTACCCGCTGTAGCTGCGAGTGAGGGGAGCGAGGTAGCTGTTGTAGTTAGTGGGCCGCACAAGCGTTACCGCTTCTCCGGCTCGTCCTACTGTTTTTGTTGTTTTATGAATTGGAAGGAGGTGTCGGGGTCATATTTAACCTGACCCTTTCCCCCGCGTAATAGGTTTCCGTTTATTTCATCTTTTTTCTTTATGTCTCAAGTACTGTATGATTCCCCGTCCCCCATATGCTTTTTGATATGTAAATTTTTTTCTTTGTTGCACTTTTTTTGTGGTACTTTTTTCTGATTTATATTCCACCTCAGGGCTCTTGAAACGTTTCATTTAATATCCAAGTATCTAAGAGCCTTTGGCTGCCTTGAGATTCAAGTTTAATCATTTTTTTTTTGAA
>NW_005871541.1:312810-325497 GCF_000147115.1 Myotis lucifugus
CACTGTTTGCTTAGAACAGTGTTGGGCTGAGTGTGTGTGAGCTTTGCGGAGAGGGAGAGACCCAAAGATCCTGGAGGGTAGTGCACTTGGGAGGCGTTCAGGAGGGGCAGGACCAAAGGACTGTTCCCTCATTGTCTACTGGGTCCCTTCTCCACCCAGCAGAAGAGGAGGCACTGGTGAGAAAGATCTTTTTGAAGAGAGGGACAGGTTCAGGTCCCTGGGGTTGTTAAGTGGTTGGAGGGCCAAGAAGGCTTTTGTGTCCCCAGGGCTCCAGGGTTAGGGGGTAGGGTTGTCATATTGTGTCTTGAGTCGCTTCCAGTGCTGGCCTCCTTGTTCCTCTCCATTTGCCTCCATGTCTGTTTTTTTCTTTTGTCAGCCCTTTACAGAATCAGGTCTCGAGGCCAGTGCTCACAAAGGGCTCCCCTAGTCCAGGCGTTTGAAGGCGTGAGGGTGGTAACTCCAGGACAGAGTGGTCTGGGTCAGGGGAAGGCCTGGAATGATGGAGACCAGGGCTAGGGCGTTCCCCTCCTCCCTTTATAGTCTTCCCCTACCAGGGGCCTCTGCTGCTGGTTCCACTTCCCCCAGGGAGCCAGCAGTGAGAGGGAAGCCCACTCCTGGTCTCCGCCTGCTCCAGGAGACCAGCCAGTCACCCAGCTCCTGGAGTGAAGGGGTCCTCTGGGACCAGCTCCTGATGAGGGAAGTGCCTTCCTGTGTATATCCTTAAGGAAACACCTGGCACTCTTGCCTTCCCTGGGCAGAGACTTGTAACAGTTCTTTTATTTGTCCCATTGTCTGTGCCTTCTCTTCCAAGGAGTTTACTATACCCTCCCCTCTTTCTGGGCTTGGGGCTGGGCCATGCCCTAAAGATGAACTTGGAGTTTTAGAGGGACAGGCTAGGAGGCTTCTTCACAGGGAGTAGGTTCTCTGTGGTGGTAAGGGGAGCGATGCTATAGCACCTGTGCCCAGCCCAGGAAGGGCAGGCCCAGCTCCCGGTGCCTATGGTAGTGGGAGGGAGGCATAGAAACGGAGTCAAGACTCTGTGGGTGATGGAGGGGAAAGGAGAGGAAAGACAGGGCCATCTGCCTCAGGAAAGAGAAAAGGAGTGTGAGGCCAAGGTAAGGGGCTATGTCAGCTGGCAACATGGGTGCTGGCAACATGGCTTGGCTGGGGAAGGGTCTCCAGGCCTTCTGAGGTCTTGGGGCCTTGGGAGTGTAGGATGGCAGTCAGACATGGCCTGGTTTGTGACAGGAGCCAGTCATTCCTCTGGCCTGGTCCCTGGTGGCAGGGCTAGTGGAGGTAGGGGGAGGGAGTGGGGCAGTATATTCTCTTTCCATCCCAGCTTCTGTTTTCATTTTTATAAACCTAGAAACCTTTCAAGCAGGAGTTTTCTTTGAGTGATGTTGCACGCATGTCGAGAGGTTCAGGGCTAGGAAAAGGGGGTGTAAAAAGAGAGGTGGAGCTACCTTGTTCAGGGTGGAAAAAAACCTTGGGTTGAGGGTCAAGGCCAAGATCTACTGCACAGCTCAGCTGGCTCCTTCCCACAGTGTGGACGAACGTCGAACCTCGCTCTGTCGCCGTGTTCCCCTGGCACTCCTTAGTCCCCTTCCTGGCCCCCAGCCAGCCAGACCCCTCCGTGCAGCCAAGTGAGGCCCAGCAACCTGCCAGCCATCCAGTGGCTTCCAACCAGAGCAAAGGTGAGGGATGGGGGGCTGTGGAAAGGCATGGGGATAGTGTTGAGGTGGTTCAAGAGCCTTCTGATCTGCCTCTCTGTCCCCAGAGCCTGCTGAGTCGGCGGCTGTTGCTCACGAGCAGCCACCAAGCGGGACAGGGAATGCTGACCCTGGGCGGCCCCCTGGAGCCACATGCCCTGAGAGCCCAGGGCCTGGACCCCCCCACACTTTGGGGGGAGTGGAACCTGGAAAGGGCCCCCCTCCCACCACTGAGGAGGAGACCCCTGGCCCTCCAGGAGAACCCCGGCTAGACAGTGAGACGGAGAGTGACCATGATGATGCGTGAGTGCCCCGAGACTTGGGACTGGGGGTGGGATGGCCAGGTACATGGACCTCACTGTACTTGCTGCTTTCACTACAGCTTCCTCTCCATCATGTCTCCTGAGATCCAGTTGCCTCTGCCACCTGGAAAACGCCGGACCCAGTCCCTTAGTGCCCTGCCCAAGGAACGAGACTCATCTTCGGAGAAGGATGGACGTAGCCCCAATAAGGTACCTCATCCCCACCTGTCTCCATCTCGGCCTGTGGCCACCCAAGCCTGTCTCCTTGGTCCTAATTATTCCACTTGGACCTGTGTCTGCTGTAGCGGGAGAAGGACCATATCCGGCGGCCTATGAATGCCTTCATGATCTTCAGCAAGCGGCACCGGGCCCTGGTCCACCAGCGTCACCCCAACCAGGACAACAGGACCGTCAGCAAGATCCTGGGCGAATGGTGGTATGCCCTGGGGCCCAAGGAGAAGCAGAAGTACCACGACCTGGCCTTCCAGGTAACACCTCCTCCTCTTGGCTCCTCCCCAGCTTCCTCTGGTGGGTGGATGAGTGAAGGGTCCTGCCATCTCCTGCCAGGTGAAAGAGGCCCACTTTAAGGCCCACCCAGACTGGAAGTGGTGCAATAAGGACCGAAAGAAGTCTAGTTCAGAGGCCAAGCCCACAAGCCTGGGGCTGGCAGGAGGGCACAAGGAGACGCGGGAGCGAAGCATGTCAGAGACGGGCACCGCTGCTGCCCCTGGAGGTTAGTCAGCTCCTTGGCTCTCCTGCCCTACTACCTCTGTCCCTGAGAGCCTCTGGTACCCCCTTGCTTGCTCACCCCCTGCCACAGAAGCTCCTCCCTGTCACTTTTTAAAAATATGTTTTTTACTGATTTTAGAGAAAGGAAGGGGGAGGGAGAGAGAGAGAGAAACATTGATTGGCTGCCTCCTGCATGCCCCCTGTTGAGGATTGAGCCTGCACTGGGGCATGTGCCCTGACGAGGAATTGAACTGCTGACCTTTTAGTGCATGGGATGATGCTCAACCAACTGGGCCACAACGACCAGGGCTGCCCTGTTACTTTTATTTGAGGACCTTTACTTATAAAGGAACCAGCACTTGTCTCATGTGAAGGATCCAGAAGGTCCAGACAGATAAAACTTCCAAATAGCAATCTCATCAACTGCCACTTACTGAGCATTTACTACATACCAGGCACCAAGGGGGGTGTAATCTCTAGGATTTAGAACCATACCCCATTTTCCAGGTGAGGCAAAACCACTTGCTTGAAGTCACAGAAAACAGTAACTGGCAGAGCCAGAAATTAAAGCCCAGCTTGGCTGACTCCCAGAACCACAGTTGGAAGCCCCTCATTGATGCTTCAACTGACTGCAGTTGTCAGGGTGCCTGGCGCTGTGCTGAGGTGCTTTTCTGGAGCAACCCTGTGGGTCTGGGCTCACAACTCAGGGCAGGGATGCAGTGTGGGAACAGGCCAATAGTTATTAGCTAGCCAGCACCACACGAACCTGTCTGCAGGCTTTCTTACTCTCAGCAGGGCTGCCTCCTGGGGAGCAGTGGGCTTGCTCCTTGCAGCCCCAGAGGGCAGGAGCCATTGGGAAGGAGATGCTGGGCTGGTGGGTGGCATCTCTTTTCCGCTTGGTGGCCCAGGAATTGCAGCCTGCTTTTGCCCAGTACCTAGAAATATGGTGGGTGGCTCAACCAGTCCAGGTGCTGGTAAGAGGCTTCCTGACTCTGCAGCACTTCCCCCCCCCCTTCCACTCTACAGTGTCCTCTGAGCTTCTATCTGTCGCAGCCCAGACACTTTTGAGCTCGGACCCCAAGGCTTCGGGGAGCGGCTCCTGTGGGGCAGAACGTCTGCACCCAGTTGGGGGACCTGGTTCGGCCCGGCCCCGAGCCTTCTCCCACAGTGGGGTCCACAGCCTGGATGGCGGAGAAGTAGACAGCCAGGCACTACAGGAATTGACTCAGGTCTGGGGTACAGGCCACGGGACTTGGGGAGATGGGCAGGGAGGGCTGCCCAAGGTGACAGCCTCGGCTGATCTCTCCCTGCACCTGCCCTACAGATGGTGTCTGGCCCTTCATCCTATGCTGGCCCGAAGCCTTCCACACAATATGGGCCTCCAGGCCCCTTTGCGGCCCCTGGCGAGGGAGGTGCCCTAGCGGCCAGTGGGCGGCCTCCACTGCTGCCTACCCGAGCCTCCCGTTCCCAGCGTGCAGCCAGTGAGGACATGACCAGTGATGAGGAACGCATGGTTATCTGTGAGGAGGAAGGGGATGATGATGTCATTGGTGAGCAGTGGCAGGGACCCAGAATCCTGTCCAGGGGTCAGTAGGCTAAGGTTTGGATGGGGGCAGAGATTGGATCCAGACCCTCAAACTCGTTTGTTTTTTTCCCCTTCCCTTTCACATATGTTCAGTTCAGGCCCTACTGAGTAAGCCTACCCCTATCCTTAGAAAGCCCCTGGCCAGATAGGCAACCAGGAGGACCCGGGCATGGCCAGACCATTGGGCACAGTGTTAGATGCATGCTTGTGTAGGTGGACACACCCTGGGCTGAGGAGCAGCATTCCTGGACAGTACGCACTGCTGGTTTGGGGCAGAGATGAGGCCAGAGCCCAGGTTCCAGGCTGTCCTTCTGGCCCTTTTGCCAACACTGTTCCCTCTGCTCCCTCAGCTGACGATGGCTTCAGCACCACTGACATTGACCTCAAGTGCAAGGAGCGGGTAACTGACAGTGAGAGTGGAGATAGCTCTGGGGAAGACCCAGAGGGCAGCAAGGTGAGTGCTTGGGACTTGGTGCTGTCTGGTCTCACTGAACTCCAGGAGTTGGGTATCTTCTTGTGTGTTGACAGAGAGCCTGGAGAGGGAAGTTATTTGCCCCATGGGGAATTGTGTCATAGCCTGGATGAATCAAGGCCTTCAGGTGGCCTGGGTGTGGGTGTTCAGGCTCCCTGATACGATTGTGTCTCTTCTCCTTCCACCAGAGCTATGGCCGGAAGGTGTTCTCACCTGTGATTCGTTCCTCCTTTACCCACTGCCGTCCATCGCTGGACCCTGAGCCCCCAGGGCCCCCAGATCCACCTGCAGCCTTCAGCAAAGGCTACGGGCCCACCTCATCTTCCTCATCCCCACCTGCATCCTCCTCAGCCTCAGCAGCCACCTTCTCATTGGGCTCAGGGACTTTCAAGGCCCAAGAGTCAGGTCAGGGCAGCACAGCAGGCCCACTACGGCCCCCACCCCCTGGTGGCCCAGCGACACCTTCCAAGGCCACCCGCTTTCTCCCAACGGATCCTACCACCTTCCGGCGCAAGAGGCCTGAAAGTGTAGGGGGCCTGGAACCCCCTAGCCCCTCAGTTATTGCAGCACCTCCTGTGGGGGGAGGAGGTGTCTTGCAGACACTAGTCCTGCCTCCAAACAAGGAGGAACGGGAAGGCAGCGGAGCCCGCATGTCCTCAGCCCCAACCCCATCACTGGCCTATGGGACCCCAACGGCCCCCCTGTCCCGTCCAGCTGCCACCATGGTCACCAACGTAGTGCGGCCTGTCAGCAGCACTCCTGTGCCCATCGCCTCCAAGCCCTTCTCCACCTCTGGCCGGGTGGAAGCATCTCCAAATGACGCAGCTGGTGCCAGGACTGAAACGATCACTGGGTCCCGGGCACCTGGGGGCTCTCCACTGGGCGTCAGTTTAGTGTATTCGGACAAGAAGTCAGCAACAGCCTCCTCACCAGCCCCACATCTGGTGGCTGGGCCCCTACTAGGTGCTGTGGGGAAGGCGCCTGCCACTGTCACCAACTTGCTGGTGGGCACCCCAGGCTATGGGGCCCCTGCACCCCCTGCTGTCCAGTTTATTGCCCAGGGGACCCCTGGTAGTGGGGCCACTACGGGCTCAGGAGCAGGTGCTGGTACTGGCCCCAATGGGCCAGTGCCCCTGGGTATTCTGCAGCCAGGTGCCCTGGGCAAGGCTGGGGGAATCACCCAGGTGCAGTACATCCTGCCCACACTGCCCCAGCAGCTTCAAGTGGCACCTGCCCCAGCACCAGCCTCTGGGACCAAGGCAGTGGCTCCTGGCGGTCCTGCATCAACCACCAGCATTCGTTTCACCCTTCCACCGGGCACTTCTACCAACGGCAAAGTCCTGGCTGCCACTGCGCCCACTCCTGGCATACCTATCCTGCAGTCTGTATCCTCTGTCCCACCCCCCAAAGGTGAGGCCTGGGCTGGGCAGCACAAATAAAGGGGCCACAGCCCTGTTCGGCTCCCTTTAACGTCCTTTCTTGCCTCTTGCAGCCCAGTCGGTTTCTCCTGTGCAGGCCCCAGCCCCCAGTGGCTCAGCCCAGCTGTTACCTGGGAAGGTACTAGTGCCCCTGGCCACCCCTAGCATGTCAGTGCGCGGTGGAGGAGCCAGCCAGCCGCTGCCCCTGGTTAGCCCACCCTTCTCAGTACCTGTGCAGAATGGCGCCCAGCCACCTAGCAAGGTAAGGGCATCCAGTCTGTGGCCCCACCTGTTCCTCATTCCTGTCCTGCTGGGTTTGGTCTCCATAGCCTAGAGTTTCTGACAGCCTTTCCTTCAGTCTCACTTTTCTTCCTTTTGTCTGTCTCTGGGGGAATCTTGATTCTGGCCTCAGTGTCTGCAACTTGTTCCTTTTCTGTGTCCCCCACCTCTTTTGAAAACTTTCTTAGAACATTTTTTAAGTTTTTGTTTTTAAAAATTTCTGTTGGTTTTTATTTATTTATTTTTATCTCTTCCCCCACCTCTTGCTGTTTTCTTTCCCTTTGTTCCAATCCCAAATTTTATGTTCCCTGTTTTGGCTGAGACCCACCACTCTCCTAGGTCTTGGTCTTCCTCTTCCCCATGCTGGGTCCTCCACTCACTGCAGCCTATGGGTGCTCTTGCCCACAGATCATTCAGTTGACTCCAGTGCCTGTGAGCACACCCGGCGGCCTGGTGCCGCCCCTCAGCCCAGCCACGATCCCTGGTCCCACTTCCCAGCCTCAGAAGGTCCTGCTGCCCTCCTCCACCAGGTAATGGCAGTTGAGCCCTCACCTGGAGGCAAGCCCAGGGAAGGGGGTGGGTGGGGCCAGATCGCTTCACTCTTCCCCTATTTTTTTTAAATATGTTTTTATTTAGAGAAAGAAGGGAGAGGGATAGAGAGATAGAAACATGGATTGGCTGCCTCCTGCACAACTCCCTACTGGGGATTGAGCCTGCAACTCAGGCATGTGCCCTGACTGGGAATTGAATCAGTGACCTCCTGGTTCATGAGTCGGTGCTCAACCACTGAACCACACCAGCCAGGCTCTTCCCCCATTTTTACTCTTTCCTTTCTTTCCTCTCCTTGCGGCAGAATCACCTATGTGCAGTCAGCAGGCGGGCACACGCTGCCTCTGGTCACCAGCTCAGCATCCAGCCAGGCTGGAACAGTCACCTCATATGGGCCCACGAGCTCCGTAGCCCTAGGCTTCACCTCGCTGGGGCCCAGTGGCCCTGCCTTCGTACAGCCCCTGCTTTCAGGTGAGGGATGACCTGGCCGGCAGTGCTGGGAATCCATGGTGGGTCTGAGGCAGTTCAGGCCTAACTCGGGCCCCTGCCTCTCCTCTGTTTCCCTCTCTGTAGGCCAGGCACCGCTGCTGGCTCCTGGCCAGGTGGGCGTGTCACCTGTGCCCAGCCCCCAGCTGCCTCCAACCTGTGCAGCCCCCGGAGCTCCCCTCATCACGGCATTTTACCCTGGCAGCCCCGTACCCACCTCTTCAGCACCTCTGGCCCAGCCATCCCAGGCCCCTGCAGGCCTGGTCTACACTGTGGCCACCAGCACCACCCCCCCTACTGCTACAATCCTGCCCAAGGGCCCATCGGCCCCTCCCACTGCCACTGCCACTGCCACCCCAGCCCCTACCAGCCCTTTTCCTAGTGCCACAGGTGGGTGTTGGGCCAACCCAGGGTGGGGTGAGTTGGATCCAGGGAATGGGCTCCAGTCAGGCCTAGCTCAGCAAATGCTCTTCTCCCCATCAGCAGGCTCCATGACTTACAGCTTAGTGGCCCCCAAGGCCCAGAGGCCCACCCCCAAGGCCCCCCAGAAAGTGAAGGCAGCCATCGCCAGCATTCCTGTGGGCTCCTTTGAGGCGGGTGCCCCTGGGCGGCCTGGCCCTGCACCCCGGCAGCCCTTGGAGCCTGGCTCAGCTCGTGAGCCTGCTGCCCCTGAGTCCGAGCTTGAGGGGCAGCCTACAACGCCGGTCCCTCCACCTACCCCAGAGACCTGGGCTCCCACTCCCCGGAGTAGCCCCCCACCACCCCTGCCTGCTGAGGAGCGGACCAGCACCAAGGGCCCTGAGACTATGGTGAGTGTCCAGCAGTCCTGGGGGCTCCTACTGCTGCTGGGTTCTGTCCCTTGGCCACTATCTGCTCCCCGACCCACCCCTCTTCCCTGCATATGTCTGAGACATGCCCTTGTCCCTCGTGCTTGACTGTCCCTGGGCTTTCTCCAAGATTGTCTCGGGCAATCAGCACCTGTCTCTTTGTGTTTCTGGGTTTTACCCCAGCAAGTCAGAACTCGTGTCCTTCATCTCTCTGCCATCCCCACCCCAGGCCAGCAAATTCCCCAGCTCATCTTCAGACTGGCGCGTCCCTGGGCTGGGCCTGGATAGTCGTGGGGAGCCTCCCACCCCTTCTAGCCCGGCCCCAGCTCCAGCCCCAGCCCCTGCTAGCAGCAGCAGTAGTAGCAGCAGCAGCAGCAGCAGCAGCGAGGGCAGTAGTGGCAAAGCAGCTGGGGACAACCCCGAGCGTAAGGAGGCAGCTGGTACCAGCAAGAAGGTGAAAGTGCGGCCCCCGCCTCTGAAGAAGACCTTTGACTCTGTGGACAAGTGAGCATGGGCTGGGGGCTCTGGTGGAGCTGTGGGGTTGGTGGGAGAGTGAGCAGCTACAGGCCGAGCAGGGGAGGTGACCCTGCCCACTCTCCAGCAGGGTCCTGTCAGAAGTAGACTTCGAAGAACGCTTTGCTGAGCTGCCCGAGTTTCGGCCTGAAGAGGTATTGCCCTCTCCCACCCTGCAGTCTCTGGCCACCTCGCCCCGGGCCATCCTGGGCTCCTATCGTAAGAAAAGGAAGAACTCCACTGGTAGGCAAGGGGGACTTCCGGGGTTGGTGGGGGATAGACTGGGGCCACCTCCCTGAGCCTGCTTCTTTTGACCAGACCTGGACTCCGCCCCCGAGGACCCCACCTCACCCAAACGCAAGATGAGGAGACGCTCCAGCTGTAGCTCAGAGCCTAATACCCCCAAGAGTGCTAAGTGCGAGGGAGACATCTTCACCTTTGACCGCACAGGTGCTGATGCCATGGCCAGTGAAGCAGTGAGGGACCCAGGGCCTGCCAAAGGGGTGGGGTCTCATGAACTGGGTTAGAAATGGGAGAGGTGGAGTGGGTGTCACTGAGGTTAAGGGTGGGTTCCAGAGTCCAGCAGGCCCCTAAACTGCCATGTGACCTTGGGCATGTCCCCTCTCTGAACTCTGCTGTGAAATAGAGTTCAGTGAAGGCTAGCTGGACACTTAGACAATGGTGTGAAGGTGGCATGGCCAGGCTTCTGCAGTGGCCTTGATCATTCTCCCTGCCTTTGTCCCAGGTACAGAAGCTGAGGATGTGCTTGGGGAGCTGGAATATGAGAAAGTGCCATACTCGTCACTGCGGCGCACCCTGGACCAGCGCCGGGCCTTGGTCATGCAGCTCTTCCAGGACCATGGCTTCTTCCCATCAGGTGAGCATGTCTTAGAGTCTTGAGGAGCATTTGGAGGGGATCTGCCTGCTCATCTCATCCCCTCAATCCTTCCGTCCCTAGCCCAGGCCACAGCAGCCTTCCAGGCCCGCTACGCAGACATCTTCCCCTCCAAGGTCTGTCTGCAGTTGAAGATCCGTGAGGTGCGCCAGAAAATCATGCAGGCAGCCACTCCCACGGAGCAGCCTCCCGGAGCTGAGTCCCCCCTCCCTGGACCGCCCCCGACTGGCACCGCTGCTGCCTCTGTTCCCACTCCCAGCCCTGCTGGAGGCCCTGATCCCACCTCACCCTGCTCGGACTCTGGCACAGCCCAGGCTGCCCCACCACTGCCTCCACCCCCAGAGCCGGGGCCCGGACAGCCTGCTTGGGAGGGGGCCCCTCAACCCTCCCCCCCACCTCCTGGTCCCTCCACAGCTGCCACAGGCAGGTGAGGGGGCCCCTGAGAAGATCCCAGGACCCATAGTACCCCCCCTCAGGACATGGACAATATGTAGGTGGCAGGAATGGGGAGGGGGAGGGAGCCAAGATGGTTACTTCCTCCCCAATAAAGCCATTTCGTCCTTTCAATTTTGGGGCGGAATGAGGCCTGCCCCTCTGTGTATCCCCATGCCCCACAGCTCCCTCCCAGTGATGGGGGTAGCCAAGGGGAAGCAGGGGCACAGTCTCCCTCCACCGAGCCCCTGTACATAATAACCTGGAGTGTGTGACCTTCAGATCTTTTCACTTGTACTTTATGCAAAATGGCTCGTGAGGGCTGCAATCAGAGAGAAGTGAGGGCCTTGGGCCACAGGGAGGCGCCTGTGGAGTAAGGGGTTCACGCACCCCTTTTTTCCCCAGAGGGGCTGGACTCAGGTTAGTTTGGGGGTAGGGGCTCCTGCACTTTGCCACAGGCATGGGGAGGGTTCTCTCCCCACCTCTCTGCCCTCCCAACTTGGGTTGTACTTTCTAAGAAGGTGATTCCCCCTACTCTTGTCCCCAACCCCAGAACAAAACATGTTGATCATGTGCAATATTTCTTACTGTGCCGAAAAGCCACAATGACCGCAATTAAAGCTGTTTAACACACCTGTGTGACTGCCCATTTGAAAGGGCGGGATGTTGGTTGTACCAGTCTTGTCGCCAGATGGCCATGGACCTATATACTTTCCCCCCAGTGAGATGAGGATAGCAATGCCAGGATACTCCCTCTCAACATCAGAAGGACCCCATGACCTAAGGTCCCTGACCACTGAAGGCTGGGTGGCTCCCTTCTAAGTCTGGGGCTCAGAGACTTGTGACATCTCTGCCTCTCTCAGGCATCCCATATGAATGGGCTTGTGGAAGGCCTAGATGTGCAAGGGCAGTTGACCCTCTAAGCTCCAGCTGGACCTGAGGTCTGAGCTCAGAGGTGACACTGTCCCAAATACTGTGCTGTCCTCAGTAGCCTCTGTTGCCCCCACGTGGTCTAAGCCAGCACTGCAGCCAGGAGTCTCCTGGATTTGTGGATAGTACCCAGCTGAGAAATGCCTATACCCTGTGTGGAGAGATGACTGCTGGGAGTGGGAGGATCAGGAAGCTTCCAGAGCACCAGCCAGGAGAATAGCATGTGCAAAGATTGGAGCACTGTGTTAGGCCACTATGTTCCCAGAATTCTTTCTTGACCCTGATCCTTTAGGGTAGTATTAGCAAACTGGTTTCACCTAGTGTTACTGATTGGTAAGTGCCTGCCTGGAGCACTATTGTACAGTATAAATCTGCCATACTCTCCAAGAACCAGAATGCCTTGATAGATGGACGAGGCCTTCTTTGGGCAGAAACAACACCCTGCAGAGCTGCAGGGTCACAGAGATCAGGGCTGAGGCTGAGGTATTCAGATGGGCTTGGCCATAAAACAGAAAATGGGAGGGAGACTGAAGAATAAGAATTTAATGTTGCAGGAAAGCAGATGTTAGAGTGTGGGCTCTGGCAGAGGGCCACCCTGACCCTGGTCTTGGGCCAGCAGGCGGAGAAGCAGGGAATGGAGGGCTCGGCAGACAGGTGTATAGCCTAGGCGGCTCAGGTGCAGGTAATCATACATGTCATGGTGGCTGATGGTACCATCTGAGTGCACGAAGCCAGGGTCAGCATCCAGGAAATGGGCCCGTGGGTAGCCAGCCAATGCTGCCCGTACCAGCTCGTTCACCCGCCGGTTTTTCTCACGAAGTGGGTTAGGGTGCTGGCCCCTCGGAAGCAGGCCCTGAGGAGAGCACCAAGAATTGTGAGAAGATATCCTATCAAAATCTGGGTCCTACTAGCATCTCTGTGCCAAACTGTTCTCCAACCCCCACTATGAAGTCCCCAGCTGCAGAATACACGAAGGATGGGAAACGGGAATGAGAAAGGTACTTCCTGATGCCTGGTCTGAGACCCCATTCAGCAACAACAGCCTTACAAAAATGTTGACAAAATGGCAAGGGGTTAACCCCTCTTTCAGAGGAGGAAATGCCCCACCTTGGAAATGCCTGACAACTTCTGGCTATTTAAATACTTTGAGTTTTAACACCCCAAAATCTCTAGTGCTCCCCTGGGCAAAAGGGCCTAATTGGTCATTGAACATGTCCTTATTCACAGCTGCTCTGATGGATATAGCAAGCGTCAATGTGAAATTTTGCCCGAAAGCCATTGCTCTGTGCCAAGCTACCCAGAACCATGCCCACTGTGGCTACACCTGAGGGGGTCCCAGAACACTGCCATCCATTCTCCCCGCCTTCCCACTCTCACCAGCACCACGACCCGGGCCTGGGGCTGCCGCTGATTCACCAGTTGCACGATGGCCTTGATGCCGCCAGCCACCTGCTCTGCTGTGTGCCCATGGTTGTTCGTACCCACCCAGACCACCACAATCTGGAAAGAGAGTCATGAAGCAGTGGTGAGGGGGCAGGCTAAGAAGGCTTTCGCTGCCCAC
>NW_005871541.1:325777-328023 GCF_000147115.1 Myotis lucifugus
TCAGCATGCACTACTCTGGGTCCAAATGTTAACCAGATGTCATACGGAAGAGCCTCTCCATGGAAGCAATCTCATCCTGAGCAAACCCCAGTATGGTCCAACCTCACGTTATGCAAACCTATATGTGTTTGGAACCCATAGAAGCAAGACTCACTTTATGGAAACCATTCTGCTTGAGTTATGCATTGAAACAACAGTTAAACCTCTCTTTGAGGAAAACCATTAACCTTGCTTACTGGAAAGATATTATACCCCAGCCCCCTTTATGGAGAGCTATTACAGTTGACCTTCACATTGTGGAAAGAACTGTAGCTTTGTGGAAATCCATTAAGCAAACAATAGAGCCTCACTTTAGTCCAGTGGTTCTCAACCTTCCTAATGCCACGACCCTTTAATACAGTTCCTCATGTTGTGGTGACCCCCAATTTCATTGTTACAAACTGAACATAATTAAAGCATAGTGATTAGTCACAAAAACAATATGTAATTATATATGTGTTTTCCAATGGTCTTAGGCGACCCCTGTGAAAGGGTCGTTCGACCCCCCAAGGGGTCGAGACCCACAGGTTGAGAACCGCTGCTTTAGTCAATCTTGCAGGGAAGCCTCATTTTAAGTCTGATTATATACAATAGCCTGATAAAGGCAGGGCACACACTTCCTTCTCAGTATGTTGTACCTTACACTGAAATTCTGGGTGCTGAGAGCTACCTGAGGTTATTTCGGGGACCCCATACACCGCTTGGCCTGAGGTCTGGTCCAGGTGAGTCAGTGAGGGCAGGCCTGGGTGGGGCAGGAGGAGGGAGATCGGCCTCACCTCGCACTGATGCATTAGCTGGACCAAGGAGTCCCCGATGAAGACGACTTCGGGTTCTTTATCTTTGCTGTCAGCCACGAACCGATGGTGCTTCGGGGACAAACACGGGGGAGTTATGGCACGCTCGCTCCCGGGGCCGTCAGACAGCACCACCCCACCCCACTGCCCTCAGTTT
This sequence comes from Myotis lucifugus, assembly GCF_000147115.1. Lineage (NCBI taxonomy): Eukaryota > Metazoa > Chordata > Mammalia > Chiroptera > Vespertilionidae > Myotis > Myotis lucifugus. The sequence goes on from NW_005871541.1 coordinate 326,768, forward strand.
CCCAATCCCGTAGTGAAAGCCGCGCGAGCCAGCTGAACTCCCGAGCCGCGGCCCCACCCCCGACTCCTGGTTATCGCGGGCGGGGTCGCTCACCAGGGACATCCAGCGTCCATCGCCCTGAATGTCCTGCACCGGCGTGGGCTTGCTGGCTGGGTTCTGCTCGCCACTCATCTTGGCGTCACAGCTTCTGCAGGACGAGAGAGCAAGGTCGGCCCGAGTGTTCCCGGAGGAGGTGGTCCGCCACTCCCACTCCTACCCCCAGGCAACAATGGACGGTCCGGACGCCGCACTCCACCGGTGGACGCAGGCGGATCCCGGGCGCCGCCTCTTCTCCAGGGGCGGAAACCTCCACTTAGGAGGGGAGGTGGATCGGGAAGCCCTGCTTCCCCCACGGCGGCCGCGCAGTGAGCTCGTCCGGCGCTTTCCGCCCGGGCGCTTTCCACTCCCGGGCCTCTGCGGCGGCGGCTGCGGCGGCGGCCATACTCGCGCACCTGGGATGGGGCGATGAGACCAGCCAGCACCCGGGGGCGGGGGCGGGGGGGGGGCGAGGAGGAGGGAGAAACCACCCGAGCGCGTCAGGAGGAGGGTGAAGTGCGGAAGGCCGAGAGTGGGCGGGGGAAACCTAGCGCCTTGTCTAGCGGGGAGAAACCATTTGCTGCAGGACGAGAAATGTGCGGAAGGGCCTGCCTACCTTCTCTCTCTCTCTCTCTCTCTCTCTCTCTCTCTCTCTTTTCTCCCCCCCTCTCCCCTCCCCCTTTCCCTCCCTCCTTCCCTTTCTCTCCCCATCCCTCTCCCCCTCCCCATCTTACTCCCTCAGTATGTCCCATTCACGCGGTGGGGAGGGGGGAGGGGAGTGAGTGGACGAGTCCATTCGTGAAGGGGTGGCTCATACACACCTGGCTAGGAGGAGACGCTCCCATTTTCTACTGATGTGGGGAGCAGGAAAGGAAAATGGCAAAAATCACAGGCTCAGCCCACCCAGCCAGCAAGCCCACCCCTGGCCCGTGTGGCTCAGTTGGTTGAGCGTGTTCCATGTAGCAAAAGGTCCCCGGTTTGAATCCCAGTCTGGGCACATGCTGGGGTTGCGGGCTCCATCCCCAGTAGGGGGCGTGCAGGAGGCAGCCGATTGATGTTTCTCACATCAGTGTTTCTCTCTCTCTCTAAAGTCAATAAAAATATTTTTTTAAAAAAATTAGAGGCTCAGCCCTAACCGGTTTGGCTCAGTGGATAGAGCGTCGGCCTGTGGACTGAAGGGT
>NW_005871541.1:329175-333060 GCF_000147115.1 Myotis lucifugus
CTGGGCACGTGCCTCTGAGCCTCAAACCTCTAAGACGCAGCAGTTAGTCAAAGGGCAAGGAAGGGGCGCGCGCATGCGCAGGAGGCCCGAGGCCGGAAGAGCGCTAGGCGCGTAGTGAACTGGGGTCACCTCGGAAAAAAGAAGCCATTGCACCCCACAGCGTGGTGGGGTAGGGTGGGCGGGGGGAAGGGGCCAGGTTCGTCGGGGGCAAGAGACGGTAAGGTGCTCCTCCCCCATCCTTACCTCACCAGCCATATTCCCGGTTCCTACTTCAACCGCCCCACCCTCGCAACCTCGCCAACCCACCTCTCCCAACCCCCGCGACCAAGCCCCAGGCCCCCTCCCCCATAGCTCCGCTGTCGCCCTTTCAGTGTCTTCAAGGTTTTCTCTGTACAACTTCTCTTCTGCTGTTTCTTCTGCTTTTCTTTTTCTACCATCTCTCTCTACTTTCTGCATTCTCCAGGGACCCATGATCCTTTTCCCATCCTCCATCTTGTAGCTATTTCCTCGTGCCCCTGTTCCCTGTAACTCCTCTGGTGTTCCCTGACAAGTCTTCCCATTCCCCAGGACTCCCTTGATCCCACCCTATGCCTGTGACTTCTTCCCAGAACAAGCCTTTTCCATTTTTAGTATATGTGCTGCCAAAGCGAGCACCCAAGCCTTTTCCAATCCCTTTCTGCCCACTCCCTCTCTCATATCGTCTCCCACCTCACCCCAAACTATCTCCTTCTCACGACTCACTTTTAGGTCCCTAATTTGTATACCGATGACCACCCTATCTTTATTTTCCAGGACTCTATGGACCCCCGGGGGCCAGCCCCACAGTCTTTCCAGAGAGCTGAGAAACCTGGTCGGGTCCGCCGTCGGAAGACCAGACGGGAGCGTAATGAGGCCCTGGTGGGCAGCCGCCGGCCGTTGGCTCATCAGGAGCCTCCTGTGGCCAGTCGGAATCCACCCATGGATCTCCAGGATCGTGTGGCCCCTACTGCCCCCAAGCTAGTGGTCATAACTCAGGGCCGACTAAGCCGGGAGCACCGGGGTCTCTTCAACCATGAGGTGAAATCTCTGGACGTGACACGGCTGCTGAGCAGTGGGTCCCTGGAGCCAGACACTCCCACATTTTCCACCAAGCCTTCCCCAAGCCCAGGCAGGGCCCAAGAACCAGGCCCACAGTCAAGGGGCAAGGAGAACCAGGTGCCCGGAGACTTGGGCCCAGGCCCACCTAGTCCCCTAGAGCTCCCTGGCTTGGGGCAGCTGCTGGGGGAGCTGCAGGGCCAGCTGATTCTGCCACAGGCCTTCCCCAGGAGGAACCTAGTACAAGAGGCCAGGGATGCCATCCTGGGTACCTTACAGGTATGCCATGGTTGTGTGCCCGACCTTACCCTGGTGCTCCGAGGCTGCCAGCCATCCTTGTCAGGTGAGCTCACCTCCTGCCCCCTGTGCTCCCCTTCCCCTTGTCTGTTTAGCTCAGTTGTCCCCCATGCTTCTTTCCTCTATGCCAGGGACCAAGCCTGGGGACTCTGAGAGACGAAGGATCAACAGCCCTGAGCAGGCCCCAGGGGAAGGAAGGCAGAGGAGGAGAGAAGGACAGGGGACAAAGGAATTCACCTTTGCTATGCCGCACACCTCCAGCACTCTCACTACACACAGGGTGAGCCTGGCACCACCAAAAGGTCCTTGGCCACCCACATTGCCTTCGACATCTCCGGTGGCCTGGGGCCCCCCAACAGCCTTTGACCTGCTGAAAAGCATCTGGCTAGTAGCCACACCATCCCCTTCCTGGCCCTGTGGGGTCAGCACACCACAGTCCCTGCCTCAGCTACCATCCCCCTTGTTTCCCCGAACCTCTGCCCTTGACTGGAGTCCCTGTCCTCCTGCCCCACTGCCCAACCTCTCCTATACAGTGGCCCAGAGCAGCCCAGAGCCTGGTCCTTTCCACCCATGAGACTATACTAAGGGGACTAATGCTGGGCTAGGGGCAGCACTCCCAATCACCTCAATAAAATACCTTCTTCATGATTTTCAGTGAGTGGTTGACTCAGGAGAGCAGCTTCCCTTAACTCTTGAAATGGAGGGGAAGGTATTATCACTTGTCACCTTTCTAGGGCCAGAGGGACCAGGAGAATAGAGACACCTGGGGCTTTAATCAGTTCAACGCATCCACCCACTGAGGCCAACTGTGTGCCGGACTCTGAGCTCTGGCAATGCTGGGGCCTCTGAGTGATAGGCTCTGTCTCCAGGAGACTCTAGTGGTGGGAAGGGCTGGGGGAGTCTGAGGAGGGAGTGATGACTCTGCTTCAGTGATGAGGGAGGTCTTCAAAATGGAGCTGACACAGACCGTTGCATATCTCAAGATTGGTAGAAACTTGCTCGTAGAGGAGGGAGAGAACATTTGAGGCAAAGGGAACAGAATGTACAAGGCCTGGAGGGGGTGAATAGGAGATATGGGACCATTTTCTTTCATCCCGTATCTGTGTGAGTCACTTATGGGCCCTGCGATAGAGGGGCTCTTGGTTGGCTGGGCATAGGAACTGTGTGCGCGCGGGAAGGGCAGATGAGGCCTGAATCTGGCCCAGACTTTTCTTTGGCCTGTGATATGTTTTAAACTTTTGAATCAACTGCCTACTGTTAATACACTCATACAGTTTGCTTTAAAAAATTACATTTCTGGCTTCTAAAAAAGGAAAAATGGAAAATGATCTGGCATCCCACCTATTATTCCTCCTGGCAACCACTGCCTCAAATAGAGTAGCAGAGGCCCCTTTTTGTGGGACCCACACTCTCCCTTGAAGTGCTTCACACACTTATGTTTCTTGTTGGTCCCTTGGTTTAGAAAGTTTTTAAACATGGTACTTTGTGGAGTGCAAATTTTTTTTTGAAGTGGAGGGGGAGGGATGAAACTAGAAAAGTTTTGGAATCTGATCAGGAAAATTGAGTTGAGGGGCTTGGAGGCTACTCTGTATAGCTTTTCCAGGTTTCCCCATTGCCACTGGGAAACGAGGGTTGGTACCAGCATGGAGGGGACTGCACCAGGAGATCACACAGCTGTGACTTGGCTGAGGTCTGATGGGGAGAAAGTGGCAATACTGTAATCTGAACCCAGGCAACTTATTCCAGTCTGCTAGACTCACAACACTTCTGCTTCACAGCAGCCCATTGCACACCCTGGTAGCTGCCAGGGACAGGGTCAGGAAGAGGGATATCGTGGTTGAGGGTGAGGCCTGTCTGCCACCTCTGTATTGTGTGACCCAGAACAAATGGTTTGCCCTCTCTGTGGGCACTTCCCAAAGTACAAGAGGTGTGGATCACTGGCATCTGGCTCGACCCAGTGGGGGATGGCTGGCATGGGGCTGAGCAATCAATGAGCAGTTTTTTATTGATTTCAGAGAGTGAGGGAGAGGGAGATAGAAACATCAATGAGAGATAATCATTGATCAGCTGCCTCCTGCATGCCCCCCCACTGGGGATCGAGCCTGCAACCCGGGCATGTGCCCTTGACCGGAATAAAACCCAGGACGCTTCAGTCCGCAGGCCGATGCTGTATACACTGAGCCAAACCGGCTAGGGCTCAAAGAGCAGTTTGAAAACCAAATTGAGGGGAGATCAGGACTGAGCTGGGGTAGGGGAGTTGGACGTCAGGAGATGGTAGTCTGGAGGAGGCAGGGCTTGTGGGAATGGGAGTTCAGTTCAGGACACGGGGAGCCAAGAGGTATGTCACCGGTGGACTGGGGCTGGGTCGGGGTAGAGAGGATGGGAAAGGAGCGTCCCCTTCCTCGTGGTTTGGAAAGGGGCCCTAGCGGGCCATCCGGATGGAGGGGGTGGGGACCGCAGTGCCCTGCGGCCCCTTTAAACGGGGGCGCGCGCCAGCGGGCCTGCTCGTTCCCG
>NW_005871541.1:333202-336042 GCF_000147115.1 Myotis lucifugus
GGGACGGAGCGGGCCCAAATGGAGAGCCCGCGGGTGCCAGTCTTCGCGCCATGATACCGCTCCTGCTCTTACTGCTGCCACTGTCCCCCCGGCGCCCGGGGCCAAGTACGTGCGGGGGAAACCTCAGCTCCAAAGAGGTGAGCGTGCCGGGCCCTCCCCTGCCACCCGCCGGGCAGGGAAGAGAGGGAGGGGAGGGCAAGGGGCTGCCCCGCCCTCTCAGATGGACCGAGGGGAGGGGGCCGGGGGCCAGGGGGCCGGGTCAGGGCTGAGGCTGAGGGGGGCGGTGGGATTGAGACTCCGCGGTTGTAGGAGGGACACTGAGGTCAGAGCTGGGCGGGGAGGGAGAGTCGGAGTTTGGGGTGGGGGCGGGAGGACAGCGAGGTGGTGCTGAAGGGACAGCACTTTTTACTCCTCCGAGAGCCTGAGTTCACGCTGGGGCTCAGGACCGGGAAGGGGCCATCTAGAATACTGCCAAGTTCAGGGTGCCTCTGGGATCAGGGGCGGCGTGTGGGTAACCGGGCGATGTCAGTCCGATGGTATCTGGGGCAGAAGGTGGCCAGGATGGGGATCTGGCCTCCAGGGCCTTTCTCAGGGCACCTGGGCAATGGGAAACGTGTTTGGGGAAGGGTCATTTGAGGCAGGAATCCTGGAACCACGGTGAAGGGATCACGGACGAATTTTCGAATTTTGATCCCCTTAGGGCTTAGGCTTCTTGGGAGACCAGGTATGGAGGGTGGGGAAGAAAAGTTGAGGGTCTGTACAGAGTAGAGGAGAGTCTCAAAGGGCTGGGAAGAGGGTCTGAGTGGGGCCCTTTTCCAGGACTGGGTGTTCCTGACAAGATTTTGCTTCCTCTCGGATTACGGACGACTGGACTTCCGTTTCCGATACCCCGAGGTGAGCCTTCCCCAACCATTCCCACACGAGGCTGGCTGTTCCCTTGGCCTTCCGAGGCAAGGGCTACCCCAGCTCCCACACTCCCCCACACCTTAAAATCTCTGGGCCTGCAGGCCAAATGCTGTCAGAACATCCTACTCTATTTTGATGACCCATCCCAGTGGCCGGCTGTGTACAAGGCAGGGGACAAGGTGAGGGCTGTGAGGAGGATGGATGGGAGGGAGAGGTCGAGGCTGGCCGGGGAGTGACCATGTCCCTATCTTCCCCAGGATTGCCTGGCTAAGGAGTCAGTGATCAGGCCTGAGAACAACCAGGTCATCAACCTCACTACCCAGTATGCCTGGTCAGGCTGTCAGGTATGGGCCCAGCCTGGGGGAGTGGGCAGGTGCTGAAGGTCAAGGGCCTGAGGACAGTGCAGACAGGCTTCAGCCTTCTCGATCCTCCCCAGGTGGTGTCAGAGGAGGGAACCCGCTACCTGAGCTGCTCCAGTGGCCGAAGCTTCCGTTCAGTGCGTGAAAGGTGGTGGTATATCGCGCTCAGCAAGTGTGGGGTAAGGGGCTGTCCTGGCCACCTGGGTCTTTTCCTTCTTACCTCCCTGCCAATCCCCTACCTGCCCAGGGCCCTCCTTAGGCCTCCTCACTCCCCACAGGGAGATGGGCTGCAGCTGGAGTATGAGATGATCCTCACCAATGGCAAGTCCTTCTGGACGCAGCACTTCTCTGCTGATGAGTTTGGTGAGCGTATGGAGACCCAAAAGCCAGGATCTTTGAGGGATCCCAGAGTTGGGTGCCTGCTGAGGGACAGCAGCCTGACTGAGCCATATTCTCCTTCCACCAAATTGGCAGGGATCCTGGAGACAGATGTGACTTTCCTCCTCATCTTCATCCTCATCTTCTTCCTCTCCTGTTACTTTGGATGTGAGTCCAGCACATGGTTGGGGCAAGGTTGGGGGAGATGAGCTGTTCTCCCTTCTGTCTGTGAACAGCCTTCCCCTACTCCCACCTTCCCAGATTTGCTGAAAGGTCGTCAGTTGCTCCACACGACTTATAAAATGTTTATGGCTGCAGCTGGAGTGGAGGGTGAGGTTTAGAGTATCTCAACCTTTGAGTTCTGTGAGAAGAGGGACCTGAGGCCCAGACATCAGGGCCTGAGGGAGGAGGGGCTGGAAACCTGGACTCCTGAGTCTGAGGTGGGAGGGGGTGGGGGGCTGGACTTCTGGGTCTGAGGGAGGAGGAGGCTGGGGGCCTGGACTCCTGGGTCTAGAATCCTGATGGGGGCGGAGGAGGGTTCTGGTCACCTGGATCACAGTATTAGGGATCAGTGATGCCCCAACGCCAGTTTCTGTCCTTTCCTTTATCTGCCCATCCTCCCCTCAGTTCTGAGTCTCCTGTTTTTCTGCATCTACTGGGGCCAGTATGCCACTGATGGCATTGGCAACGAGAGTCTGAAGATCTTGGGTGAGAATGATGGGGACCAGGGCAGGTACTCGGGCTCCTCTGCCACCCTGTCTGAGCCGCCCTCTCCCTCCCTTCTCCCAGCCAAGCTGCTCTTCTCCTCCAGCTTCCTCATCTTCCTGCTGATGCTCATCCTTCTGGGGAAGGGATTCACAGTGACACGGTGCCCAGGCTGGGTTGGGATGGAGTGCTGGGAATGGGGAGTGGCTGGGCTGGGGGGTGGGGTGGGGGCAGAGGGGCTGGGCTGGGGGGTGGCCACCCCCTCCTCCCTGACAACCCTACTCCTGCCATCTCCCCTCATGGCCTGCTGCCAGGGGCCGCATCAGCCACTCAGGTTCTGTGAAGTTGTCTGTCTACATGACCCTGTATACTCTTACCCACGTGGTGCTGCTCATCTATGAGGCTAAGGTGAGTCCCACTCACCACTGCCCAGGCCCTGCCTCCCTCCTCCTCCCCCCCAAGCTTTCATGGCTTCTCTACTGTCTGCTAGCC
>NW_005871541.1:336422-351782 GCF_000147115.1 Myotis lucifugus
CATGCATTATCAGATATTTTACCATTACGATTTATTAGCAGTAGCAAAATTACAGTTATGAAGTAAGCAACGAAAATAATTTTATGGTTGGGGGGTCACCAACCAGAGGAACTGTATTTAAAGGGGTTGCAGCATTAGGAAGGTTGAGAACCACTGCTCTAAGGCTTTATATTACCTTTGGCTTTGGCTTCAGCCAAAAGGTGTCTCTCTCAGCCTCAGTTTCCCCCTCTGTGAAAGTGGGGTGATCATAAGACCTACCTCATAGAGTTGATAAATGGAAAGCTTCCACATGGCAGTGTTTACCTGTTGGGCCCATGGTAGATGCAGTCTCTTCCTATCTTTGTCACCCTTTCTCTATCTCTATATGTTCTGTCTCCATCCCTTGTTCTGCTGCTTCTGTCCTGACCAAGTAACTCTGTCCCCTGGGTGCCCAGGGGTGTGGTCTGGGGTTCCTATGTGGAGGCCAGGGCTATGACAAACCCTCTCCCTTGGGTCAGTTCTTTGACCCGGGCCAGGTACTGTACACGTATGAGTCGCCGGCAGGCTACGGGCTCATCGGGCTGCAGGTGGTGGCTTACGTGTGGTTCTGCTACGCCGTGCTTGTCTCTTTGCGCCATTTCCCGGAGAAGCAGCCCTTTTATGTGCCCTTCTTTGCTGCCTACACCCTCTGGTGAGATGTGCTGGGCCTTCGATATGTCCCCGTGTAACCTCACACAAGTCAATTAACTTTTGCCTCATTTTCCTCATTTGTTTAATGGAGGTGGAAATGGTACTGCCTCATAGAGCCACTGTGAGAGTTCAATGAATTCATAAATGTAAAATGCTTAGAAACAGATCTGGCATGCAGTAGGTCCTTAGTTGTTATCATATGTTAATTCATTCATCAAATAGCTATTGATTTTTCTACTGGGTGCTGGGATGTGGGGTGGGGTGGAACTGAGTTCAATTCAACCTAGTCCTTGCCCCCCAGAATTTCCCAGGCCAGTGGAAATCTTGCCCCTTTTAACCTCTGGTTTTTGAAGGTCACACAACTTCCCTCCAGTTTGGGACACACCTGGGGCCTGTGTGTGTGTCTGGCAGGGGAGTTAGGGGTAGGGGTGGGTGGAGGGCATGTGGCAGTGTCTCTACCAATCCAATTCCTCCTTTTCAGGTTCTTTGCAGTTCCTGTCATGGCCCTGATTGCCAACTTTGGGATCCCCAAGTGGGCTCGGGAGAAGATTGTCAACGGCATCCAGCTGGGAATCCATTTGTATGCTCATGGCGTGTTCCTGGTGAGGATGAGCACCCGGTGGGGTGGGAAGCCAATAGGCCGTGAGACTCCCACCCCGATCTGCCTGAACTTTTGATCCATCTCTTTCACTTCATTCCTTCAGTCATTTAATAGACACTGATTGAGAGTCTGCTAGGTTCCTGCAGGCTACTCTACTGTGTCCCTCAGACTCTGCTCTCTTCTGTTCCTCTCTCCCACCTTGTGTCTGGGCTCTTCCCCCAACCCACCCTCTTTCTTTGCCCCCTTCCCCATTCCCATTCCTGCTCTTGTGTTCCCAGACTCGAATTTCTCTTCTGTATCCCCACTGCCTCTCCCAATGCTCTTGGTCTCTACTCCACCCTTCACCCACACAATCTCTGGTATCTGTCACTCTATCACAGGCCATTGTTTGGAAAGAAGCAGCTGGGGTGGGCCAGGCTGGGGCTCCAGGGTCCTAGATCAGAATGACATCAAGAGGGTACCAGCAGCAAACTTCTTCTTTTCTCTGTTTTATATCCTATCCAGACTTCTAGGTGACAGTTCTTATATTAATTCATCAATCCAGCCACTATCCACCTATCCACCATTCAGTGAGCACCTGTCTCAAAAGGTGTCTCTCTCAGCCTCATGATCACCCCACTTCACAGAGGGGGAAACTGAGGCTGAGAGACACCTTTTTGGCTGAAGACAGCCTTTGTTTCATGCTAGGAACACCCAGATGCATTTATTCCTAACCTCTTTTTCTAAGTGTCAGAGCAGCCCCAGGACAGAATGGATAATCGTCATTGAACCCAATATACAGAGAAGGGAAGCTAAGTCCCAGAGAAGGCAGGTGACCGGCCAGGGCTCCAAGGCCTTTGGTGGCAGGGCAGGGGCTTTGAACCTGGTCCATCTCCGGCAGACCACAAGAGCTGGCATGAGAGGGAAATAGGCATCACTGAGGGCTCCAGCTCCTGACCCCAGGGGTCTACCATGTGCTGTGTAGGAAAGGTACTCAGCTGAAGGAGGGGGCCAGGTCCTCTAGTTGCTACTCCAAAGCCTGACTCAGGTACAGTCTCCCCTTCCTGGGATGGTCCATCTTTAGGCTCTGCAGGAAGTCAGAAAGGGGCAGAGAGAGAAGTGATGAGAACCCACCATGGGCCAGGCTCTGCACCAGTTTTCATTTCCACCCTTTTCTCATCTTTCTGAGTAGGCACTGCAATCCCTTTCCCCAGTGAGGCGTGGGGAGTTTAATCAACATGCCCCAGATCCTACACTTAGTGAGCTGTGGGGCTGAGAGGTGGGGTGCAGGCTCAAAACACCAAACACTGTGCCCCTTCTTCTGTATTTCACCTTCAGCCAGTTTCATTCCTAAAAAATGCTCACATTAGCTCAGCCCAGCTCCACCACAGACATTCCACTGCTGATTGGCTTCAGCTTCTTATTAATTTATTCAGCACAACCTTAGAGGGGTCATGCTGGCTTCTTGGGTGCAGTACTAGATTCATTCCCAGGCACTGCCTTTCTACTAGACCAGTGGTCGGCAAACTCATTAGTCAACAGAGCCAAATATCAACAGTACGACGATTGAAATTTCTTTTGAGAGCCAAATTTTTTAAACTTAAACTATATAGGTAGGTACATTGTTATTAACTTAATTAGGGTACTCCTAAGGCTTAGGAAGAGCCACACTCAAGGGGCCAAAGAGCCGCATGTGGCTCGAGAGCCGCAGTTTGCCGACCACGGTACTAGACTAATTGGGGAGACATCTCTACATTCAACCAATATTATTGAGAGCTTATATGTGCCAGGTACTGTTGTAGAAGGTATTGGGGATTCAGCAGGGAACAGAACAGTCAAGTTCCTGCCCTCATGGAGCTAACATTCTAGAAGCTGCTAGTTCAATTGAATTTTCTGTGTTTATGAAAATATTCTATGAATTTTTGATGTTCAATATGATAGCTACTATCCATATGTGGCCATTGAGCACTTAAATATGGCTAGTGTGACTGAGAAACAACAAATTTAGTTTAACTTTTATTAAATTTAAATAGTCACATGTGGCTAGTGGCTATCGTACTGCACAACGCAAGACGCTGAAGCTTAACTAGTGATAACTAACTCAGCGATCAGGGCTCTGATGGAAGAAGCATTGGCAGAGTAATGAGTTGTGGAGGAGGAAAAAGTCAGAGCCCAGGGCACTTGAGAGCCCACAGGAGGCGCCTAATCCCGCTTGAAGGGTTGCAGGGAAGCGTGGGGGTTTCCAAGTGCAGGGGAATCCTTAGGGCTCCATGTCTATGGAGACAACCTGAGGCCTGGACAGTGAGTGCGTCTTCAACCTGCACCTGGCCCCTCGCCCAGATCATGACACGCCCCTCGGCGGCCAACAAGAACTTCCCCTACCACGTGCGCACATCGCAGATCGCTTCGGCCGGTGCCCCGGGGCCCGGAGGTAGCGAGTCGGCAGACAAGGCCTTCCCGCAGCACGTCTATGGGAACGTGACGTTCATCAGCGACTCGGTGCCCAACTTCACGGAGCTCTTCTCCATCCCCCCGCCCGCCTCCTCCGTAAGCCCCGCGCCCCCGGCGCCCGAGGAGCTGCTGGCGCCGCCCCTGGAGTACCTAACCCCACTCCCGGCCCCGCCACCGTTCCCCCGCGCCCTAGGCGCCTGAGCCCACCCCCCTGCCTTTCGCACCCCCCCGCGCCCCGATGCGCGTCGCGACCGTCCCCCCGGCGCCCGCGCCCACCCTGCCCGACTGGGTCCTGGCGCTGTTGCGCACGCCCCCGCGGACGCCGCGCGCGGTGCCCCCCGCCGCTCGCCTTCCGCAGCTCTCCCCCGCCTCCCCCGCCGCCGCCGGAGTTCGCCCCGCGCGCCCCGACGCCACCCCTCGAGTATCTGGCCCCGCTGCCCAGGCGCCCCATCACCCGCTCCTTCCCTGACTGACATGGGCGCCCACACCTCGGGAGGGGGGTCCTCCGGGGGGAGGGGGACGGGCCTTCGGGGCCGCATCTGCCCCCCGAGGGTCCCGGACGGCCTCTGACCCTGACCCCCCTCCCAGGCCGGGAAGCAGGTGGAGGAGACGGCGGTGGCGGCGGCGGCGGCCCCGAGGGGCCGCGTGGTGACCACGGCCGAGCCCGGCGCGGCCTCCCCGCCCCCACCCTCTCGGTTCCCCAAAGTGGCCGACCCGAGCTGGGATGGCCCGACGCCGCCCTACCAGCCGCTTGTGCCCCAGACGGCGTCGCCGCACACCGGCTTCACCGAATACTTCAGCATGCGCACGGCCGGGGGCACCGCACCCCCAGTCTGAACCCCAGCACGCCCCTGCCCCATGGGCCGCGCGCCGGGTCCCGGACCCCCGCTCTATCCCAGCCCCAGGGCTCAGCCATCCCAGGCCTTCCCGCCCCGCCCCACCCCGCGCGCCCAGGTAGGGGTGCGCGGTGTCCCGCTCCTCCCCTCCCCCTGACTCTTGTGCCAAACGGTCCCGCGGGAGCCGCTCTCCCCGTCCCCTCCCTCAGCCCCTGCCCCGAGCGCCGGATTCTGGGCTCCCGCTGTTCCGTGACCTCCGGCCCCCTGGCCCCCTCCGAGACCTTTGACCCCGCCGGAATCCGGAACACCAGTGAGGATCGCCGGGACCCAGCCCGTGGACGCGCCAGGAGGACTCCGCAACCCCCAGCCACTGCTCCTGGGACGGATACTGTGAAGCTGGCAGTGACTCTGAAAACTTCCCTTGGATCTGTGACTTCGGACCCGTGCTCTGTCACCCCATCTCTATCCCGGGGGACCTCCCTCAGGTCCCCGGTAGAAAGACTTTTTCCCCTTCTTGCCAAAATAAAGAGGATTCGTTGAGTTTGTATCTATAAGATGGCCTCTTTTAATTACATTGATGATGCTCAGAGACGCGGCTGAGCAAGAACCGTTCCAGACTCGGGACCTTAGTGTGTCCATCTGTGAAATGGCCTTTTGGGAGAGGCCTGCATAACCTGACCCAGAATCTGAGAGCACCCGAAAATATGAATCATTTAGGCCTTGTACTGCACCGCTCTCTTATTTTGACCTTCTCTTCCCCAGTCAGAGATAGAGGCGCCCTCCAGTGGTGGGTACTGTGCTCGGGCATCTGCACCCCGAGCTTGGGTTACAATTTTAGCATTGCGCATGTGCAATCCTCTCTTTTTCACAGGCCAAGCCGATCTATGCTGCGCATGCGTCTGGGTACAAATGGGCGGGGAAGTTTCCGGAAGTCCCTTTTGTGGAGGGGTAGGGTTTGGGGTTCCGCAGTCCTCCCATGGCCGCTCTGACCTTAGGCTCCGCGACTTCTCGCCTCCTCTCCCAGCCCCCAGTCCTCCCACAGCGGCCGCTCGGCCCCGCCCCCTCGCCCACCCCGCGGTCTTCCCGGGGCCGCTCTGGCTCGAGAGTCCCTTCGTCTCTGTGATCTGGCCTATCCGGCTCCGGAGGGAGGCGCGGGTGGGTGAGCCAGGGAGTGAGTCCTGCGTTCCAGGCCCGAGCCGGTGAGGACGGGCTCCGCCCCCGCCGGGAGTCTCTCCCGGCCCGGCCCGGCCCGGCCCGCACCCTCTATGGAGGCCCTCGTCCGGCTGTAGGGCCCCTCGCCTCATGGGGACCCACCCATTTCTAAGGTCCGGTTTGGCCCGCAGCGGTCCGCGTCTGTAATTGCTGGACATCGTGTATGGGGTCAGCCAGCCTATGGGGGCCTGTGTCTATAAGGGACTCCCACGGTCCCTAGGGGTCGGCCGTGTCCATAGCAACCCCATTTACAGGGCCTATCATGGGTCTGTAGGGTCCACCTTTCGACTTCCAGAGCCCGTCAACAGAGGCAGGTCCCTTCGCGGGGACTGCGACTCCTGGGCCTCCGCGGGCTACCAGGCCATGTCCCGTCCATAGAGGTCGCATTTTCAGCATCGGTGGAGGGTCCGTGCCATCTGTAAGGGTCAGTGCTGGAGGCGGCGATGGCCCTGGGCCGGGCTCTGGCCGCCGTGCTGGCTCTGTGTTTGGCCATGCTGGGGCCGATGTCCCCTGGGGCCCGGGCGGGGGACTGCAAGGGGCAGCGGCAAGTGCTGCGGGAGGCCCCAGGCTTCGTGACGGATGGTGCGGGCAACTACAGCGTCAATGGCAATTGCGAGTGGCTCATCGAGGGTGAGTGGGGCAGTGCGGGTCACACACCCAGTCATTTGCTGATTCATTCATTTGCGAACTCATTCATCCCTTCACCACATCCCCAGAGTCCTTTTCTGTGCCAGGCCCTTTGCTCTAAAAAGCAGCCCACCTGAGCCCTGCCCTGCAAGGCCTTGAAGTCTGGTGGGGGAGTTGTACCCAGAGCTAGGGCATCAATATGGGTATTCTGAGTAACTGTTAGAAACTCGGGCTCTGCGCCCAACCATCTTGCTTCAAATTTCGGATCCACTTCTAACTAGTTTTGTAAATTTGGGAAGGTGGCTTTCTTTTTCTGAGGTTCAGCTTGCCCTCCCCCAAGTGGGGATAATAATAGTACTTCGGACTGCTCCACTCCCTCAAAGGGTTGTTGGAATGAAATGAGAACAGGTTTTTTAACATGCCTGGCAAATGGTAAATGCTCAGTACATGATATTAGGATTATTACTGTTGTCATTTTTTTTAAAAATATATGTTATTGATTTTTTACAGAGAGGAAGGGAGAGAGATAGAGAGTTAGAAACATCGATGAGAGAGAAACATGGATCAGCTGCCTCCTGCACATCTCCCACTGGGGTTGTGCCCGCAACCCAGGTACATGCCCCTGACCGGAACCGAACCCGGGACCCCTCAGTCCCCAGGCCGACGCTCTATCCACTGAGCCAAACCGGTCTTGGCTACTGTTGTCATTTTTAAAGTATCAATAAAAAGCATTTTTTTCAATCATTCATGTGCCAGATACTATATTTGCTACTGAGACATAGCAGAGACCAAGGCAGTCCCAGAAGTCCCTGATGACTTGAGGCTTGGGATCCAGTGGGGGAGACAACACATTAATAGTCAGTCCAGAGTAGTTGGTACTGTGATGGAGGAACCCCACAGGTGTGGGGGATCCTAGAGGAGGTGCCTGGCCTGGGGCCAGGGAGAGCAGAGGGCTTCCGAGAGGAGATGTCTGAGCTGAGAACTAAAGGACCAATAGGAATCAGTCAGGAGGAGGAGGAAGAGCAGTCCAGAAAGAGGGAACAGCCTGTGCAAGGGCCCCAGCCCTATCCTCATGGGCTTCCAGTCCAGTGGGGGAAGCACACTTACCCTCAAGGAGAGGGAAGCCCAGAGAAAATGACTTAGTTTGGGCAATAGCTGAGACCAGAGGCATATGTAGGAGGGAGCATAAGAGCATTCCAGGCAAGGAGAACAGCCCGTACAAAGGCCTGGCTGCAGGAGGGTATGCTGCTTTTGAGGAAGTAGAAATGCAGTGTGTAGAATGCAGAATACAACAAGATAAATCATGAGCCAGAAGCTGAGGCTTGAGGGGAGGTAGAGGGTGTAGGACCTTGTGATTTTGAACTGTGTCCTTAGGGCAATAGGGAGGTGGAAGAGAAGTCCAGGAAGGCTTATCTTGGCATGGATGTAGGAGCTGGCCTCCAAGGAGAGGTGGGGGTCCCCCAGGGGAGGTCCTGGGCAAAGGCCAGAGGTGCGCTAGGGCCTGGATTGTGTAGGGCCTCCGTCTGTGGGCTGTGGAGCTTGGTCTTTACCCTGGGGCACTGGGAAGTCATGGAGGGGGTTTTCTTTTCTTTTTTTAAAAAAATATTTTTATTGATTTCAGAGAGGAAGGGAGAGGGAGAGAGAAATATCAATGATGAGAGAGAATCATTGATAGGCTGCCTCCTGCTCGTCCCCGACTGGGGATCGAGCTCACAACCTGGGCATGTGCCCTTGACCGGAATCGAACCCAGGACCCTTTAGTCTACAGCCTATGCCTATCCACTGAGCCAAACCTGCTAGGGCCATGCAGTGGTTTTTCAACAGGGGAAGGACATGATCTAATTTATGTTTTATATGTTATTTATCTATGGCTGTTGTGTGGGGTGTGGATGAAGCATGTTTCTTGGGCATGTGTGTCTGTCCCTAGCTTTGGGGGCTATTTCTGTCTGTGGGGTGGTGAGAACAGAATGGGAAGTATGTGTATGTTTTGGGGGTATGTGGTATCTCCTGGCCTTGAAGAGCCCCAGTCTGTTTGTGGACACAGTGAGCCCAGGTCTGAGACAGAAGGAGGTACAGGGTGGGTAGAGGAGCCTATAAGGGAGTGAGAGGACACTGCTGGGGATCACAGGGGAGAAGCCACTGGAGCAGGGTTCTGAAGCATGCATAGGAGTTTACTGGATAAGAACAGGGAACAGCCTCTATGAAGACAAAGAAGAGGTTGGTGTCTTAGGAGCCACATATAGGTTTTTCTAGTCTGGCTGGACTGTTAGTTGAAAGGTGAGGAGGGCACCAGAAGCAGGGGAAGAAGGGCCCTGAATGGCACTGAGACCAGCTTGGCTTTGCTCTTGGGATTGAAGGGGAGCTACAGAAGGATTTTGAGTAGGAGTGGGACTTTGCTCTCAAGCCAGGTGGGGGCAAACTGGGCACCTGGTGTGCTAGTCTTGCAGGAGAGGATGAGTTCTGACTTGGGCAGGAACTAAGGAGGTGGAGAGGCGGGGAGAGCACTGAGAGATGTTTGTGAAGTTTCACCAATGAGACTTGGGGACCAACTGGCTGGATGTTGGGGTAGGGAGGAGTCTGGGAGATTTCCAGATCCCCTTTGATCTCCCATTCTTCCCAAAGCCTATCACCTCTGAAACCAACATACTCCCCTACTTATTAAAGAAATAAGCCATTTACTTTTGTACTAAGTTCACATTTTATTGTGCAGTCCTCATAATATCCTCATGAATAAGAGGCTTTTGCTTTTGAAGAGCAGGGGGTTTTGTGGTTGGATCTATTCTGGATGGCATGGGGGTGGGCCCATGTTGGGTGGAAACAGGAGACCTTGAACTTAGGGAGGAACTTGGGGAAGGCAGATGGTGAGCCTGCCTCTGGCAGGCACTTAACAAAGATGTACTTGTTTTGAGCTTTATAGTTTGGTTGAGGCTGGTAAGACTGGGAGTTCTTGTCTGGTCTGGCTGAATGGTTCTGCGTTCCCCAGACCATAGCTCGGGTCTGTTATGATGTTCTCTGGAGCTGTGTTCATTGCCTGAGGGAGGGCTGCCAACTTCATTATTTTGTCTTTTGTGCATTTCCTCATTCTTTCATCCAGCATTTCCCAAGCCCTTTCTCAGTGCTAGGCTCTGTGCTGGGTAATGTCAGGGAGGGAACCCAAGATGAGTTAGGTCCAGGCCCTGCCCTGTGGGCCTCCTCAGCTGCAGGGGAGACAGACCTGGCTACAGATGGTCCTGGCTCAGAAGAATGAAGGTTATGATGGGAAGTGAGAACCCCTAAGAGGGGTACCTAATCCAGCCAGGGGGTATGGGGGAAGGCTTCCTGGAGGAGTTGGGGAAACTTGCAGGCCGGCAGGGAGAATGTGCTCCAGATAGAGGGAGGAGCATGTGCAAAGGCCCAACACCTGGTTGAGCTGCAAGCAGTGGGGTGATGTGAGACCAGGTGAGACTTCAGATGTCAGGTTAGAGAGCTGGACTTTCTCCTGAGAATGGCGGGAGCCACGGAGTGCTTTTGAGCAGCGAAGGGCCAGGCCAGATGTTGAGTTGGGAAGGTCACTCAGAGATCCATGTCAGGGCAAGATGGAAGGCTGAGAGGCTAGGACGGAGACTGATCAGTGGTCCCGGTGAGAGCACAAGGCCTGGGCTGGCACATTAGAGTCACTGTCTCGAATCTCCACTCTAGCCTTAGTGGGTGGGGAAACTTATCCCCATTTTACATGCAGGAAACTGAGGCTCAGAGAGCCCATGGCACTGGCCCAAGATCACACAGCTAGTTGAGTTCTCTGTGAACATCTCCAGTATGCAGATGACTCTACCCACAGGCATGGCGGAAGGGGCTGGCCCAGGGTCGTCAGCAGGTCAGGAACAGAGCTGGAACCCAAGTCTAGTTGCCCTAGCCCAGAAGACTTCCATGAGCTCTTAGTGTGAGATGTGGGATGAGAGCCTTCTGGAACCAGGACCTGGCAGAGAGCAAGAATCTTGACAGTATTCGAAGTAGCAGCACTTAGGACTGCTAGGCCCCATTAAGCCCTTTATGTGCATTATGGCCTCTCATGCAGGCACAGTCATGTGTCAGCTGGGGCTGCAGTCATCTGAACACTCACTCACCTGGGCTGGGCATCCAAGAATCCTGCTCAGGGCTGGCAGTTGATGCGGGCTGTCAGCTGAAAACTCAGCTGGGGCTGTCAGCTCGGATGCCTACAGGTGGCCCCTGCATGTGGCTTTGGCTTTTTATAGCATGACAGCTATGTTCTGAGAAGGAGCATTCTATACCGCTCAGGTAAAAGCTGCAGAGCTTCCTCTGATCTAGCCTCAGAAGTCCCAGAATGCCACTTCTGCTGCTCTGTTGGTCAAACTAGTCTCTGAGGCTCTTCCCAGATATAAAGGGCAGGGCCTCAGCCTTCCCCTCTCACTGGGAGGAGTGGCCAGGGTGTGAATCCACCACAGTACCATTATATCCTCACTTTACAGATGAGGAGACCTATCCAGAGAGGTTAGGTGACGTGTTCAAGGTCACATAGCTAGTAACTAATACATGGCAGAGCCAGGATTTGAGTCCTGGCAATCTGGCTCCAGAGTCTATGCCCTTAGGTACCACAATAACAGAGAGGTGAGACCCTGGGTGGGCCAGAGAAGAGCTTGGTGCTCTAAGGTTCCGCCTGTGTGCAAGGGAAGGAATCAGCCCCTTCCCTAAGAACACTATTCGGCCTGGAACCGGGAACTTTCACAGAGGCCCTTTTCCATCTGGGATATGCCTCTCTGCTCAGGCCTGGGCCCCATCCCCCAGGCCTGGGTGTGTCTGAAGCTAAATGAGTGTGGAATCTAATGAACAAAATAAACTGATCCAGAGAAATAGAAGCATAGAACAGACTGCGGAATCTCAGAGGGAAGGTGGGGGAGGGTAGGTGGGTAGGAAGAGAGCAACCAAAGAACTTGTATGCATATATGCATAGCCCATGGACACAGACAATAGGGTGGTGAAGGCCTGGAGTCAGGGGTTGGGACAGGCTAGAAGGGATCAGTGGCGGGGAAAAGAGGACATATGTAATACTTTCAACAAGTTTTAATTAAAAAAAAAAAAATGAGCCCGGCCTGCATGGCTCAGTGGTTAAGCATCGACCTATGAACCAGATCACAGTTCGATTCCCGGTCAAGGCACACACCTGGGTTGCGGGTTCCGTCCCCATCAGAGTGGGTATGGGAGGCAGCCGATCAATGTTTCACTCTCACATCGATGTTTTTCTCTCTCTTCCTTTCTCTCTAAAATCAATAAAAACATATCTAAAAAAGCCCAGCTGGCATGGCTCAGTGTCAACTATGAACCAGAATCATTGATGAGCTGATCAATGATTCATCATTTTTTTTCTCTTTTTTCCCCTTTATTGAATAAGATATTACAAATGTGTCCTTATCCCCCCAATGTCCCCTCATCCCCCCAATCCTGCCCTCCCCCTCCCCCCCTGTTGTCCACATCCATCACTTATGCTTATGATTCTCTCATCATTGATGTTTCTATCTCTCTCTCCCTCTGCACTTCCTGTCTGAAATCAATAAAAAAAAAGAAGAAGAAAAAGAAGAGTAAATGGGAACAGCTCTGTCTGGTCACTGAGATGGGCTTCCTCTCTCAGCAGGTCCATTGCCCATCCTTTGGGTGGTCATCCCGACCTCAGGAGTCCTCTCAAGGGCTGATACTGCAATCCTTCTCTGAGCTCTGACCTCCCTGGGCTGTGAGGCCAGGAGCCTCAAAGACAGGGCCCAGATCAGACTCACTTGGGTCACCTCATTATGCAGAGCAGGGTCTGGTGTTTGTGGGTGGTCTGCACGGAGGTGTGGGGCGAGGGTTCACATCTGAGCCTGGCCCCTCTGTTTCCCCGCCCAGCACCGAGTCCCCAGCACCGGATCCTGCTGGACTTCCTTTTCCTTGACACGGAGTGCACGTATGACTACCTGTTCGTGTATGATGGTGACTCCCCCCGAGGGCCCTTGCTTGCCAGTCTGAGTGGGAGCACCCGACCCCCACCCATCGAGGCTTCCTCTGGCAAGGTTGGTGGGGCCGGGCCGTGGGCTGTGGCTGGAGGATCTCAGTGCAGTGTGGGGCAAGTGGGTAGATGCACACAGGGAGGGACAGAGAGACGGTGGGAGGGACATGGCATCAGGCAGAAGGACACGGGGACAGAGAAAGGTGGAGAGAGAAAGAAAGGAGGTGGGGACTTCCAGGGGGCAGGAGTGGACCACCTCCCGGTCAGGTCCCTGAACCCTGCCCACTTGTGCCTACAGATGCTGCTGCACCTCTTTAGCGATGCCAACTACAACCTGCTGGGCTTCAATGCCTCCTTCCGCTTCTCCCTGTGCCCTGGGGGCTGCCGCAACCATGGGCAGTGCCGGTCCCCAGGGGTGTGTGCCTGCGAGCCAGGTTGGGGGGGCCCTGACTGTGGCCTGCAGGAGTGTTCAGCCTACTGTGGCAGCCATGGCACCTGTGCCTCGGTGAGCCTGTCCCCCTGGGCCCTGACCTGTGACCACACCTGCTGCTCCCATCTCCTGGATCTGACTGCCCTTGTCTGACTCCCCCTGCCACTCCATTGACACTGACCCCACACCAGCGACCCTGCTCTCATCCGCAGTACTGCCCTCTCATTCCAGATTTCACCCTACCTCAGTGATGGCGAACCTTTTGAGCTCGGCGTGTCAGCATTTTGAAAAACCCTAACTTAACTCTGGTGCCGTGTCACATATAGAAATTTTTTGATATTTGCAACCATAGTAAAACAAAGATTTATATTTTTGATATTCATTTTATATATTTAAATGCCATTTAACAAAGAAAAATCAACCAAAAAAATGAGTTCGCGTGTCACCTCTGACACGTGTGTCATAGGTTCGCCATCACTGCTCTACCTGCTACTCCAACCCCACCCCACCTTCGCCTGGGGCCCCTCATCTGCCCGAGCCCACTCCTGTTCTCATCTACAACTCACCTCTCACCTTGCTTCCTCTTGCCAGGCCTGACTCCATCCCCCCACCCAGCCACGCAGTCTGGCATTATTCCCCCAGCCATGACTTTGACTTGCAACCACTGACTTTGGCCCTAAGACTTGCATATCCATCTTTGGGACTGGATCACGCTTTGAGCCCTACCTGTCTTGACCTCCTCAGATCCGAGCTCTTCTAGCTCAGACATTGACCTCACCATCTTTGTTTGCCAATCTGTTTTCTTTCTGTCCTCATTTTTCCCTCTGGTCTTTCTCTTTGTCTCTCTGTCCACTTTTCTCCACCTCTCTGCCTCCTCTGGTTGTGTCTCTGTGTCCCTTTTTTCCACTATTTATCTGTCTCTCTCCCTTTGCTTATCTGTCTCTTTATTTCCCCCCATTCTCTCCTTCCCTGTTCATCTCTCTCCTTCTCCCTTTCTGCTCCACGTCTCTCACTCTGGCTCTGGCTCTCTTCCCCCTGTCTCCCTGTCTCTCTCTCTATCCCCTGCCTTTGTGTCCCCTTCCCCCTAGCCCCTGGGACCGTGCCGCTGTGAGCCTGGCTTCCTGGGACGTGCCTGTGACCTGCACCTGTGGGAGAACCAGGGGGCTGGCTGGTGGCACAATGTGAGTGCCGGGGACCCTGCCTTCCCTGCCCGTGTCGGGGCAGCTGGTGCCTTCCTGTCCCCACCAGGACTGTTGGCCGTTTTTGGAGGTGAGCAAATGGGTGTGTGTCTGGGGTCTGGAGGCCTGGCAGCCTGTGGCCAGGGCTTGAGACCATCCACCTTTCATAGGCCAGGACCTCAACAGCGCCTTGGGTGACCTCGTGCTGTATAACTTCTCTGCCAACACCTGGGAGCGCTGGGACCTGAGTCCTGCTCCGGTATGGACCCCGCCTCTGCCCTGCCTGGAGGCGCCTGCCCACTCTGTCAGCCCCAGTAAGGGCCTCCCAGAGCCACCTCTTCACCTATAGCCCCTCCGCCTGCAGCTTGATAGGGGAACACCTGCTCCTTTGTTTCTGCTTTCTGTCTCAGATTTTTTTTGTCTTTCTTTATATCCCTTTCTACATCTTATCTTTCTGTGTGTCTTGTCTCGCTCCTGGTCCATCTCTCTGACCCTTGATCCTTGTGTCTCCTTCTCTCTGGACTGTATCTCTACTTCTCTGTTTTTCTCTGTCATTTCTCCTTCTATTTCTGTCTCCCTGGCTCTGCCTTCCTTATTGTGTTTCTTTGTTTCTCCTCTGCTTGTATTCACATGTGTCTGTCTTTACGGGTCTGTCTCTCTTCTGTCTTTGCTGCTCTTTGTCTTACCGTCTGTCTTTCTCTCTGTGTCTGTCTCTGTCTCTGCATCTCTGTGTCTGTGTGTGGCTCTTTCTGTCATTCTGTGTGTCACCATCTGTTTTCCCCTCCATCTCTGTCTCCTCGTCTCTTCCTCACAGGCTGCCCGTCACTCCCATGTGGCTGTGGCCTGGGCCGGCTCCCTGGTGTTGATGGGCGGTGAGCTGGCTGATGGCTCCCTCACTAGCGACGTGTGGGCCTTCAGCCCTCTGGGCGGGGGCCACTGGGAGCAACTGGCACCACCTGCTTCTAGTTCCTCGGGGCCGCCAGGCCTGGCAGGTCATGCAGCTGCCTTGGTGGACAACATCTGGCTCTATGTGTCTGGTGGCCGCACCCAGCACGACCTCTTCTCCTCCGGCCTCTTCCGTTTCCGCCTTGACAGCACCAGTGGGGGCTATTGGGAGCAGGTGATTCCGGCAGGTGGGCGGCCCCCTGCCGCCACCGGCCACTCCATGGTGTTTTACGCCCCATCTCGAGCCCTGCTGGTTCATGGTGGACACCGGCCCTCCACTGCCCGGTGAGTGACCTGCCCCACAACCTCTTCTCTGCAGGGCCAGGCCTGGCCCAATACCTGGGCTTTGTCTTTAGTGGGCTTTGCCAACCGATGGACTCCTGTAGGCATTCGGTCACTCCTTCCTTCATTTATTCACTCATGCACGCACCCACTCATCTCTGTCACTTGCTTCCCCA
>NW_005871541.1:351949-369158 GCF_000147115.1 Myotis lucifugus
AGCTTCTAGTTCTGAAGGGACATAAACCCTGAGTGATTACACAACTTTAACAGCCCAGAGAGGGACAGAGGCCCCTCGTGCCCTGAGCCCTTCCTTCTGCCTTCCCCCACAGGTTCTCTGTGCGGGTGAACTCCACTGAGCTCTTCCATGTGGATCGGCGTGTGTGGACAACCCTGAAGGGCCGGGATGGGCTGCAGGGCCCACGGGAGCGAGCCTTCCACACAGCCAGTGTCCTGGGCAACTACATGGTGGTCTATGGTGAGGAGGCTTCCTGCCTGTCTGCCTGCCGGGGGTCCAAAGCAACCCTGAGCTGAGGCTGCTTGCGTGGGTGCCCCACCTCCCCCAGCCTTGCCAGCTGTGCCCCTTTCCTTCTTTCCCAGGAGGCAATGTGCACACCCATTATCAGGAGGAAAAGTGCTATGAAGATGGCATCTTCTTCTACCACCTGGGCTGCCATCAGTGGGTGTCAGGGGCTGAGCTTGCCCCGCCAGGAACGCCTGAGGGTGAGTGACCCCTCTGTTTTCCTGAGGGGGTCCTGAAGGTCACACTTCCCCCTACAGTGAATCTGGGCTTTGGGCAAGAGCCACCTCGGTCCTTGTCGGGGTGAGCCAGACATGCTATTTGAGCCTGCTTAGGGGGCAAGCCTGCACTGCAGACAGGACTAGGGCATTGTTGTCATGGAGATGGGAGGCAGTTACAGCAGCATCAGACCTAGGTTCCAGTTCAGGTTTGCCAGTTTCCATAGGGAAATGCCCACGAAGAGGTAACTTTTTCAGGGTCACACAGTGGGCAAGGCAAAACCAGGATGGCTGGCCCCAAAGAACTACCTGTGCAAAAGCCATAATTAAGGGGGGTGTGGAGAACCTTTCAAACTCATTAGATCAGGTCCCTTCCTCACAAAGGGGGCGTATCATTTCAGGGGACTATGGACTTCCCAGAGGCCTGTCTGTCATCCGCACTCCACTGAACAGAAGAGCAAGGACAGAGGAAGGGTGGACACTTAGAGGGAAGGTCCCCAAGGATTTGTGTAGCCATCAGGGATAAAGTCTGGGCCTGACATTTGAGATCTCCCATTCAGGACTCCTCTGCCTGTCCCTCTCCCTCTTTTAGGCTCCTTTACTGGGCAGGCGAGAATGTGAGATTTTTGGAAGTCTCTTCCTCTTCTGTAGTTTGTGATTCCCTGAACCAAGACCCAGGTGCTTACAGAGCATTCGGGTTCAGTAAGAGGGTGGGGGAGTCACCAATCACTGACCACTTACCTGTCGGTCAGGACTCTTGGTTGTAAGTGACAGAAATCTAACCCAACCAGCTTAAGCAAAAGGGAGAATTTCTTGGCTAACTTGAGTGAAAACTGGCCAGCTTCAGGTTGGGCTGGATCCAGGTGCTCACATGATGGCATTAGCCATTTCTCTCTCCAGTTCTCGCTGAGTTTACTTTAGTCTCCAGCCAGCTTTCCTTTTGTAGATGGTCACCAGCAGCTCTTGGACGATATTTTACCCCTTTAAAATGCCCAGAGGGGCCCTGCCGGTGTGCCTGTTTGCTGAGCATTGTCCCATGCACCGAGAGGTCGAGGTTTGATTCCCAGTCAGGGCACATGCCCAGATTGCAGGCTAGATCCCCAGTAAGGGGCATGCAGGAGGCAGCCAATCAATATTTCTTTCTCATCCATGTTTCTCTCTTGTTCCTTTTCTCTTCCTTTCTCTCTAAAATTAATAAAAACATATTTTAAAAAAATTCTCAGAGGGGAGAGAGTGTTTTCCCCCCCAAGAATTATAGGAATTGATTTCCATCCTGAACTAATCACTGACACTGATAAGCCTGGGCTAAAGCCCCACTTTTGCCCGAAGCAGGTATGGCTTGACTTGAACCTTGTGGACTGGGAGAGGGAGAAGGTTGTTTTCCAGGGGAAAATCAGAGGCTGTCCCCAGAAGGGAGGCTATTGCCGGGCAGACAAAAAGCAGGTGAGAGCCAGGCAGCTCCCTAAGGGCAGAGAACACAGAATCGGAGACTTCGAGTTTCTTGCCCAAGGCTACCCTGCTAGCCAGTAGTTGATCCATGATTTAAACCCAAGTAAATGTTAGACCCAGGATTTGAACCCAAGTTTTTCTTTTTCTTTTTTTTTTTAAATATATTTTTATTGATTTCAGAGAGGAAGGGAGAGGAAGAGAAAGATAGAAACATCAATGATGAGAGATAATCATTGATCGGCTGCCTCCTGTACGCCCCCTACTGGGGATCAAGCCCACAACCCAGGCATGTGCCCTTGACTGGAATTGAACCGGGACCCTTCAGTCCGGCGCTCAATCCACTGAGCCAAACCAGCTAGGACGAACCCAAGTTTTTCTGACCCTAGAGATCATACTCTGTCTGACAGGTGGCTTGTGTAGGGTTATGGGAGGCCAGAGGAGAGAAAGGACGAGCTGGTGCAAGGCCAGGCAGGCTGGGTGGGTTTCCATGGGCAGGTGGTTTGGAGCAGGAGCTAGGAGACTGAGCTGAGGCTTAGAAGAGCCAGTGTAGTCCTCTGGGCAGGGGAGCCACCAAGGAGGGAGGGGGATGGGGGATCCCATGTCCTTGGGGGTCTGTATTCTTCTAGGCCGAGCAGCGCCTCCCAGTGGTCGGTATTCACATGTGGCAGCTGTGCTTGGTGGCAGTGTCCTGTTGGTGGCTGGTGGGTACAGTGGCCGGCCCCGTGGGGATTTGATGGCCTACAAGGTGCCCCCCTTTGTGTTCCAGGCGCCTGCCCCAGACGTGAGTATTGGGGTGATAGGGAGAGGGTGGCTGGGGAGGAGGCGGCGTGATTCCCATAGATGAGAAAGTTGGGAGTCCTTGGGATAAGCAGTGGGAGTCCCTAGGTTCATGAGAGGAGGGATGTTGGCTCCCAGGTTCAGGGGAGGAGGATGGAGGCAGAGGGGCAGTGGTTCCTGGCACTGGAAGAGGATTGGACAGGGATCCTCAAGGTGCTGAGCAGTTGGGGTACCCTGGGATGATCAAAGTGAGTGGGAATCTAGGAACAGGCCCCCGTCTGAGGAGCCCCTTCCTCCACTCCCATCTCTCTACAGTACCATTTGGACTATTGCTCCATGTACACGGACCACAGTGTCTGCTCTCGAGACCCCGAATGCAGTTGGTGTCAGGGGTCCTGCCAAGCTGCACTGCCTCCTGGGACCCCCTCAGGGGCTGTGAGTAGCTGTCCTCACACTGCCCCTCGCACAGAGACCATCCCTCAGTGTCTCCCTCTGCTGAAACCAAGTGAAGAAGGACTCCCCCCATACACACACACGGGAGATTTGTTTCACATCTAAGATCAGCATCCCCGATTCCTGATTGCTGACCCCTAAACTTTGACCCTTTCCCCAATCCTTTTGAACTTATCTATACCCATATCCCCAGGCCCTGTCCTCTTCATCTTTCTCCATTCTAATTGGGTTTCAATTCCCTGATCCATTCTACTCCAAAACTCCTAAATCCATAGCCCTTTCCAGATCTCATAAGCCCTGGTGAACAAGGACCCCTGTCCCCTTCCTTTCCTGTAGTGTCTGGCTGCCAGCTGCCTGGGCCTGGGGCGCCTCCTGGGTGACTGCCAGGCCTGCCTGGCCTTCAGCAGCCCTGCAGCTCCTCCCCGGGGACCTGGTGCCCTGGGCTGGTGCGTGCACAATGAGAGCTGCCTCCCTCGGCCTGGTGAGTGACCAGTGAAAGTGTGGGAGGGGGCAGTGCTGCACCCCACACTGACCCCCTGCTCCTGTCCTTATAGAGCAGGCCCACTGCCGAGGAGAGCAGATCTCAGGCACCGTGGGCTGGTGGGGGCCTGCACCTGTCTTCGTCACATCCCTGGAGGCCTGCGTCACCCAGAGCTTCCTGCCTGGCCTGCACCTCCTCACCTTCCAACAGCCACCCAACGCCTCCCAACCTGACAAGGTGGGGAGCTGGGGATGGAGTGTTGAAGGCTGGTCCTAGGGTTTTTGTTTTCCAAATAGATCTTTACCACTTATATGTTTACCCTGTAAGTCTCTACATTCAAGGGTATGATTTTCCTTACTGTGATAGCCCTGGCCCATGTGGCTCAGTGGGCTGAACATTGTCCCATGCACCAAAAGGTTGCCAGGTCGATTCCCTGTCAGGGCACAGGCCCAGGTTGTGGGCTCCATCCCCATCAGAGTAGGTGCAGGAGAGCTGATCAATGTTTCACTCTCACATCGATATTTTTTTCTCTCTCTCTTCCTCTCTAAAATCAATAAAAACATATATTAAAAAGCCCAGGTGGCGTGGCTCAGTGGTAGAGCATTGACCTATGAACCAGGAGGTCATGGTTTGATTCACAGTCAGGGCACATGCCCCGGTTGCAGGTTTGATCCCCAGTGTGGGACGTGCAGGAGGCAGCCGATCAATGATTCTCTCTCATCATTGATGTTTCTATCTCTCTCTCCCTCTATACTTCCTCTCTAAGATAAAATATATCTAAAAAAATAAAATAAAATTGTGGTAAAATACACATAACATAAAATTTATCATTAGTGACATTTAGCACATTCATATTTGCAACTGTCACCACTATCTAGGTCCAGAACATTTTCATCACCCCAAAGGAAACCCTGATTCATTAAAATTACTCTCCATTCCCTTCTCCCCTAGCCCTTAGCAACCACTAATCTGTTTTCTGCCTCTGGATTTGCCAGCTGTAGATACGTCATATCAAAGAAATCATGTAACATGTGGCCTTTTGTGACTGGCTTCTTTCACTTAGCATGTTTTCGAGCCTCATCATGCATCAGAACTTCATTCCTTTTATGGCTGAACTAGAGGCCCAGTGCACGAAATTCGTGCACCGGTAGGGTCCTTAGTGGCTACCGGCTGCCAGCCGGGGCCTTCTTTTGTTCTGTGCCGCCCCCTGGTGGTCAGTGCACGTCATAGCAAGCGATCAAACTCCGGGTTGGTCAAGCTCCCGAGGAGACGCTTTGCATATTAGGTTTTTATATATATGGATACTCTTCCATTGTATGGCTCTGCCACATCCATTCATCAGTTGATGAACACTTGGGTTGTTTCCACCTTTTTGATACTGTGAATAGTGCTGCTATGAATATTCATGCACACGTTTTTTGTTTAAACACCTATTTGGGTCTGTATCTTGGGGCAGAATTGTTAAAAACCTTTTTTTATTTTATTTTAATATATTTTATTGATTTTTTCCAGAGAGGAAGGGAGAGGGATAGAGAGTTAGAAACATCGATGAGAGAGAAATATTGATCAGCTGCCTCCTGCACACCCCCTACTGGGGATGTGCCTGCAACCAAGGTACATGCCCTTGACCAGAATCGAACCTGGGACCCTTCAGTCCGCAGGCTGATACTCTATCCACTGAGCCAAACTGGTCAGGGCAAGTGAATGTGACTTTTAATCATTTTTCTTTCTTGCACAAAAAGTAGTATATTATCCACACTATACCACCACATCCTTTTTTTCTTAACACATCCCATTAGAGAACTTAGGAAACATTCTTATTATCTTTACAGCTGCATAATACTCCATTTATTTTCTAACACCTAGTACTGTTGTTTATTTAAGCAGTCTCCCATAATGAACACTTGGCCTATTCCATTCATTTGCAATTATAAAAACACATACTTAGCAAAAAATCACGTCTGTCACTTCGAATGTTTTATCTGGAATCTTTTTATTTATTATTATTATTATTAATCCTCACCTGATGACATGCTGAGAGACAGAGGGAGGGAGAGAGAGAGGGAGGGAGGGAGGGAGAGAGAGAGAGAGAGAGAGAGAGAGAGAGAAACATTGATTGGTTGCCTTCCTTACATGCCCTGACTGGGATTTGAACCCATAACCTTTGGTTGAGCTTGTGCTCAACCAACTGATCCACACCGGCTAGGGCTGGAATCTCCTTTTTTATTTTATTTATTTACTTATTTTTAAATATATTTTTATTGATTTCAAAGAGGAAGGGAGAGGAAGAGAGAGATAGAAACATTAATGATGAGCCGAAGCTGGTTTGGCTCAGTGGATAGAGCATCAGCCTGCGACTGAAAAGGTCCCGGGTTCGATTCCGGTCAAGGGCATGTGCCTGGGTTGCGGGCACATCCCCAGGAGGGGATGTGCAGAAGGCGCTGATCAATGTTTCTCTCTCATCGATGGTTTCTAACTCCTCTATCTGTCTCCCTTCCTCTCTGTAAAAAATCAATAAAAAAATATATTAAAAAAAAAAAAGAAACATTAATGATGAGAGAGAATCATTAATCGGCTGTCTCTTGCATGCTCCCTGCTAGGGATGGAGCCTGCAACCTGGGCACGTGCCCCCAACCAGAATCAAACCTGGGACCCTTTAGTCCGCAGGTCAACACTCCATCCACTGAGTCAAACCAATTAGGGCTGGAATCTCCTTTTAAAAAAAGCCTTGTGTACTTGTTGATTATATAACAGAGGATATGATACATAGAGTGAGGTCCAGAGGTTCTGAGCACAGGTCCCCATGGAGTTGGGTGCGACATCCTCCAGGCACATAGGTGTATTCATTAGCCTGGAAGTTTTCCATAACCCCTAGTTAAGGGATTTAATTTAAATTTTTTTGTTATCTAGACTCCTGAGGGCTTAGGTGGAAAGGTGGGGCATTGGGGAAGAGGATCCTGAAGTTTCATGAGAGTGGGGATGAGCAGGGCTGGGACCCTGTTTGTTTTCTGAGTTGGCGTCCTGACTCTTAGTTATCCCAGGTGAGCAGCCCCCTGCCCTAGCCTCGGTCTCATTCTATGAAATAGGGAAGGAGGTTGAGTTGCCAGATCTTTTCTGGCTCTGATGTGGCCTGAGGGGTGTGGGGACCGTGGGCCACGCAGAGAGGCGCTCATTCATACCCCTTCCCCGGCTGCCACAGGTCTTGATTGTCCGCAGCACAACCATCACCCTGACACCCAGCCCAGAGACCGACGTATCACTCGTCTATCGTGGTTTCATCCACCCACTGCTTCCGGGAGGGCCCGGTGGGCCAGGGGCTGAGGACGTGGCTGTGTGGACCCGAGCCCAGCGCCTACACGTCCTGGCCCGGATGGCCCGTGGCCCTGACCCAGAGAACATGGTGAGGGTGCCTGGGACACTCAGAGGGTTGTTTATGGTCAATACGGGTGAGGGGATGTGTGGTGCGGAGAAGACTAGGGAGAAATCCTTAGGCAGGAGATGTATCCTTAGTGGAGGGAGGGCCATGGAGCGTTCAGTTGTGAACACAGTTTGGGAAATTGTGAAGAGGGTGGGGAAGGTTTGTCTTACCAAGTCAGATTCCCCTGAGGAGGAGGAGGGTCCCTGGTGGATTTGGGGGCACTTGGAGGTTCTCGGAGTCTAAGGAACCCTGAGGCGCCCCTCCTCTTCCCAGGAGGAGGTGGCTGCTAGGTGGGTTTGAAGCTCTCAGAGGTTTCAGAGATGGGGGCTGTGGCAAGTCCTGAGGCCCTGTCTGTCCTCACCCTACTGCAGGAGGAAGTGGGGCGCTGGGTGGCTCAGCAGGAGAAAGAGACGAGGCGGCTACAGCGCCCAGGGTCTGCTCGTCTCTTCCCACTGCCTGGCCGGGCCCACAAGTACGCGGTGGAGATCCGGGGCCAGCTCAATGGCTCGGCGGGCCCTGGGCACAGCGAGCTCACCCTGCTGTGGGACCGGACTGGTGTGCCAGGTGGCAGTGTGAGTACCCAGACCCAGGCCCAGGCCTCTGATCCTCTAGGATTTCTGAACCCCAGGCCACAAACCTTGTCTTCTGAACTCTGGACTCACCTTGCACCCTCCAGGCTCTGCTTCCTGACCCCCAGACTCTGACCTGACCTGACATTCTGACCCCTGCCCACATCTGTACCTCTTCCTTCCCTAACCCACTGCCCCTGACTTCTGCCCTCCATACTTTGACCTCTGATCTCTAGAATGTTTCAAATACTGATCCCCTTTTGTCTGCTAATGGCCTAAATTCTGACTTGGTACATGCCTGACTTCTCAATCTTATCTCTAAACACTTAAGTCTTTAGCTCCAAACTCTGATCCCTACTTCACACCTTGACTCCTGACCCTCAAGTTGGAACATGGGCCCCTGACTTCCTATGCCTCCTCCCCCAGGAGATCTCCTTCTTCTTCCTGGAACCCTACCGCTCCATGGCCTGCGCCTCCTACTCCTCCTGCCTGGGCTGCCTGGCAGACCAGGGCTGCGGCTGGTGCCTGGCCAGCTCCACCTGCCACCTGCGCCAGAGTGGGGCTCACTGCATGGACAGTGGGGCCCGCAGGTCCTTGCTGGTGCTGGTGCCTGCCCTCTGCCCGCTCTGTGAGGAGCATCGCGACTGCCACGCCTGCACCCAGGTGCCTGCCAGGCCACTGAGGGGGCAGTTTCAAGTTGGAGGCAACCAAAGCAGGGGACTGGGGAAGAGGGACATGGGCAGCCAAGGGTCCCCAAGGTGGCAGTATGGGGGCATAGCTGGGGCTATTGTCTTTGAGCTGTAGGTAGACATGAGCCAGGTGGGGAGCAGAGGAGAGGGACTGGAGAGGGGGCTCCTGGCAGTCAGGACTTTAGGGGCCAGAAAACCCAACACGTCGCCTCTTCACCAGAGGGGCATTTATCGGCTTGGGCTGCAGAGTCCACGGGTAGGCCTTCGGGCCTGTGACCTCCGATGGTTTAGACCAGTGATGGCGAACCTATGACACGCGTGTCAGAGGTGACACGCGGACTCATTTTTTTGGTTGATTTTTCTTTGTTAAATGGCATTTAAATATATAAAATAAATATAAAAAATATAAGTCTTTGTTTTACTATGGTTGCAAATATCAAAAAATTTCTATATGTGACATGGCACCAGAGTTAAGTTAGGGTTTTTCAAAATGCTGACACGCCGAGCTCAAAAGGTTCGCCATCACTAGACCATGGTTTCCCTGGAGGGTCCTTCCTTGGGAATGGCAAGGGAGCCACAGGGCTCCAGACTTGCATCCCTCACTCAGCCAAGTGGAAAGAGTACCTTTCTGTCCCCACCCCACTGTCACCCCCCAGGTCCATAGGGGTCCCAGAGTACATTTTACTGCCTCTGGTTGGGTCTTGTGCCAGCTCTAGGATCAGTCAGTGTGGCCAGGGGTGGGGTTGGCCCCTTGCCTACCTCTGGATCCCAAGGATTGCATTTGCCCCACCTGGACCATGCAAAGGGATTCTTGTGCCCAAAACGCGAGAGGGTGCTGGGCAGGCAGAAGCCATGGATGTTGCTGGCTGAAGGGGAAAGTCTGGAGGGGCAGGCAGGGGGAGAGGGCAGGGGCTTGGAGGGGTGGTCTTAGGGGTTGGGTAGGTGAGGGAAGCAGGGCACTGGGAGCCCAAGAGAGAGGGCTAAGCTGGGCTCTTACTTCTCCAACCCCCCAGGACCCCTTCTGTGAGTGGCATCAGAGCACCAACCGCAAAGGGGATGCGGCATGCAGCCGGCGAGGCCGGGGTCAGGGTGCCCTGAAGAGCCCAGAGGAGTGTCCCCCGCTCTGCAGCCAGTGAGCCCCACTGGGCCCAGGGAGCAGGTGTGGGTGGGTGTGTATAAACCAGCCATGGCGTGACCCTGTCTTCACTCCTCACCCCCAGGCGCCTGACCTGTGACGACTGCCTGGCCAACTCAAGCCAGTGTGCCTGGTGCCAGTCCACCCACACCTGTTTTCTGTTTGCTGCCTACTTGGCCCGGTACCCATATGGGGGCTGCCGAGGCTGGGATGACAGGTGCGGTCAGGGTGGGTAGCTGGGCTTATGGAGCGGAGGTTGGAGGCGGAGGTGGCTGGGCTCTGACACCCTTCACACCTGCTGCCCTGCAGCGTGCACTCAGAGCCCCGGTGCCGGAGCTGTGACCGCTTCCTGACCTGCCACGAGTGTCTGCAGAGCCATGAGTGTGGCTGGTGTGGCAATGAGGACAACCCCACACTGGGGCGGTGAGCCCTGGGCGGTGGGGCAGGTGGATGGGCAGGATGGGGTGGGCAGCTCTCCACGGCCCTAATTCTAACGGCTGCCTGTTTCTCCGCCTCTTTGCCTTTTCCTTACCATTATCTCTGTTTTTCTCCCTCCCCCCTTTTCTTAGTTTTTCTCTTTTCTCCCTCTTCACTCTGTCCCTGCTTCTGTGACTTGTTTTCTTTCATTGTCCTTCCTTCTTCTTGACCTCCTGTTTCTGTCTCCTTTCATTGTGTCCCTGTCTCTATCTCACTTCTGTCTTTCACTATCGTTTTTGTTTGACTACTCTTGCTTTCCCTCTGTCGCTTCCATTTCTCCTTCTTTCTGTCTCTCCATATTTATATTTCTCTCTCTCTGATTGGCTTTCTCTCTCCTTGTAACTATTTCCATCTCTTGTTTCTTTATCATCTCCCACTCCACCACCTTCTTCAATCTCCCACCCTCCAGGTGCCTCCAGGGGGACTTCTCAGGGCCCCTGGGTGGGGGTAACTGCTCCCTGTGGGTGGGGGAGGGCCTGGGGCTGTCCGTGGCCCTCCCTGCCCGCTGGGCGTATGCCCGCTGTCCTGATGTGGATGAGTGTCGCCTGGGCCTGGCACGGTGCCACCTGCGGGCGACCTGCCTGAACACGCCCCTCAGCTACGAGTGTCACTGCCAGCGAGGTTACCAGGGTGATGGCATCACATACTGCAATCGCACGTGAGTGAGGCATGGGTTTCCATGGAGATGCTGCCCAGGGCTGGAGCATGTGGAGATGGGGGGGAGGAAGTGATCATGGTGCTGGAATCCCTGCTGTGGAACCAGCATCCCAGTGAGCCCCAGGTTTTTACCTTGCAGACTAGGTCCTCATTAGAGTGACAGGGTCCCCAGTGTAACACTCCTTACTGTGGAGGCAGGTCACCCATGTACTAGTAGTCTTCAGAGTTGCCATGGAGATGGAGGAGAACCAAGTTGAAAGGGGTTTTCATAGAGAATAGATCACTAGTAGTGATGTATAGTTACTATAGAGACAGGAGTTCCCACGTGTGATGGGGTTACCTTGGAGACAAGGCCACCCACGTAGTCTAGGACCAGTGGATCAGGCAGTAGCTTGTGATGATGTTGCCATGGAGATGATGGGGTGGAATGGGATGGCAGGGGATGCCTTGGGCACTCTGGGCCTGCCCAGCCCTTCCCCCACCCCTGTCATGGCCCCTCAGGTGCCTGGAGGACTGTGGCCATGGTGTGTGCAGTGGACCCCCTGACTTCACCTGTGTGTGTGACCTGGGCTGGATATCTGATCTGCCCCCGCCCACGCCTGCCCCGGGACCCCCCGGCCCCCGCTGCTCCAGAGACTGTGGCTGCAACTTTCACAGCCATTGCCGAAAGCGGGGGCCTGGCTTCTGCGATGAGTGCCAGGGTGAGCTGCCCTCCTCCCAGACGCCCCTGGACTGGCCTCAAGGGAGCCTCCTCGGGGTTCCAGTTTTCTTTTCTCGGTGTGGGCTTCAGTGTCCCCTCATCCCACTACCTGCTCCTGACCCCTGACCTGCTTCAGTGGCACTCATCTCATTGGTGGGGCCTTAGTCCCCACTCTTAGGACTTGCTATTCCCCCAAGTCTGGGCCTTGGTTACCCTCCTTTGAAGCAGCCTGGTGAGGTCAGGGATCTGGTGAGCCAGTTGGGCAGTCCCCTTCCCACCCTTGTCCCTGACTCTCTGTCCTGCCTGCTGGGCCCTCCACAGACTGGACCTGGGGGGAGCACTGCGAACGGTGCCGACCCGGCAGCTTTGGCAACGCCACGGGCTCAGGCGGCTGCCGGCCCTGCCAGTGCAATGGGCATGGGGACCCACGCCGTGGCCACTGCGACAACCTCAGTGGGCTCTGCTTCTGCCAGGACCACACCGAAGGTGCTCATTGCCAGCTCTGCATCCCTGGCTACTATGGGGACCCCCGGTGAGCCAGGGACCAGACAGGTGGGGTCGGGGTTAGGGACACGTGGGATGGGGCAGGACTGGTCTGACACTGGCTCTTCTCCATCTCCCCAGGGCCGGTGGCTCCTGCTTCCGGGAGTGTGGGGGCCGCGCCCTCCTCACCAACGTGTCCTCAGTGGCACTGGGCTCACGCCGGGTTGGGGGGCTGCTGCCTCCAGGTGGTGGGGCAGTGAGAGCCGGGCCAGGCCTTTCATATTGTGTGTGGGTTGTCTCGGCCACTGAGGTGCTACAGCCCTGTGCTCCTGGGACCCTCTGTCCCCCACTCACCCTCACCTTCTCCCCCGACAGCAGCACCCCCTGCACGGTGAGCTCCGAGGGCATTAGGGTTCAGACCCATGTTTTCCCCACCCAGTTGGACTCCTTACAGACCCTGAACCCCATCATCCCATTTTTTTATCCTTCAAACCCCAAACTCTAGTCCTTCAACCCCCAGCCCAAAGACCTTCCCATTTACCAGATCACTCTTGTTTCCTGGACTCCAAGTCTCCAACCCCCAGATCCTCAAACTGCCTTCCTCAGTGCAGCATGGTAAATATACGGCGTGTGCTAGCTCTCAGCAGCTGGTGGTGGCCACCAGGAGCTGTGTATTGAGAAAGAGGCACCAGGTGAGAGTGTCTGATTGATTAGCCATGTCTGCTGTCAACGGGGGGAATGGTGGTCTCCATGCCACAGTTTGACAGTCTGCCCAGTATGTTCAAACAGCCCATTTCCCTGTCTCAGATTGTCCTCTCCTCTTGAACTCCTCCTCCTCCCAGACCCCAAGCATCCCTCTTTCTCATCCTCATCACCTCCTAATCCTCGCTCTGCACCCCTCCAGCTGAGCTACGTGCTGGCCTTTGATGGCTTCCCACGCTTCCTGGACACAGGCGTTGTGCAGTCGGACCGTAGCCTCATTGCTGCCTTCTGCGGCCAGCGGCGGGACAGGCCCCTCACTGTGCAGGCCCTCTCTGGTATGGGGACCAGGGAGGTGGGGCCTCTGTCCTGGGCTGTGTATCCCTCGCTCCCCTGCATCTTGCTGACGAAGGTGGGCTTAAGACCCAGCCCACCTCTGCCACTGACTTGCTGGGTGAGGCAACCCCTTGCCACCTGTGGGTCTCTGTGTCTTCAGCTGAGAGGCAAATAGAGTATTGCTGGGCTGCCTCTGGAGAGAAGGGCCAAGCGGATGTGTCACACAGAAGGGCTGGTGCGAGGGCCCTGAAACCTCCTCAGCCTCGGTTCCCTACTGATGATGTCCTCGGGGCATGTGGCTGGCGGTCATGATTGGGGGTGCTACTGGTATCTCATGGGTAGAGGCCAGAGGTGCTGCTCTATACCCTACAGTGCACAGGACAGCCCCACAACCAGGCTCAGCAGGGCTGAGGGAAGCCCAGCTCAGGCTGATGGAAATGCACTAGAAATAATTTGTTACCATGTCTGGAAATGCTTCCTTTCGTACTGCAAATCAGAGTGGCTCCAAGGCTGGGAGAGAGAGGCAGAGTTGTAGCTGGCAATCCAGACCCCTCACAGTGAGTGAAGAACCGAGGGGCCCCTCATTTCGTTTCACTCACCAGGTATTTACCGAGCACCTGCAGTGAGCCAGGCCTGAGCTAGAGGTTAAGGGTGCAGCAGTGAACAAGGGGCACAAGTGCTTCCCATGGTTCACTGTGTGTGCGTGTGTGAGGGGAGGACATCAAACAAAGTACATTCAAAATAGTGAGGGACGGAAGGAAGTGGAAGAGAGTGCCTGGCCTGTCGGGGGAGTCCTGGAGAGCTTCTGTGCAGAGGTGAAGTCTCATTTGAGACCTGAAGGGGCGGTGTGGGTAAGGGGGACTCCTCAGGGGAGGATTAGCAGGTGCCTGGGCCCTGAGAAGCAGGAGCCGGGCCTGGTGCTGGAGCCAGAGGGCCAGGGGAAGGCGATGACGTCAGAGGGCCTTCGGGGCCTTTTTATTTTTTTTCAATATAATGTTGACTCATTTTTTACATATTATTAATTCCTGTCTCCCCTGCCTCCTTCCTCCTCCTCCGCCCCCCACATCTTTTTAAGGAGACTTTGAAAGAACAGTAGGGAGTTGTCGAAGGTTTGGAGCTTGCGAGTGACAGGTTCAGATTCATGTTTTTTAAGGATCACGTGGGATGACTGAAGGGCAGAGTGTAGGTGAGCCAGGGAGACTAGTGGGGGGTCAGACAACTGAGGAAGTGGCAAGCAGTGGGTGAATAGGAGAGAAATTTAGGCTTTAAGACCAATAGAACTTAATGGTCTGGACAAGGGAGAGGGGTGCAGTGAATATAGATGATCGGGTGGCTGGCTTCCCTGCCCAATTACATGGGTTTTTCTCAAAACCTGGGGATGGAGCCGCGCCTGGACCTTGGCCTTGCTACATGCCGCTGGCCTCTCTCCCAACAGGGCTGCTCGTGCTGCACTGGGAGGCCAACGGCTCCTCGTCCTGGGGCTTCAACGCTTCAGTGGGCTCTGCCCGCTGTGGGTCAGGGGGCCCTGGGAGCTGCCCTGTTCCCCAAGAGTGTGTGCCCCAGGATGGGGCCGCAGGGGCTGGCCTCTGCCGCTGTCCCCAGGGCTGGGCTGGCCCACACTGTCGCATGGCTCTGTGTCCTGAAAACTGCAATGCCCACAGCGGGGCAGGGACCTGTAACCAGGTACAGGCGGGATGGGGTGAGTTAGGTGGGACAGGGGTGGTGCTCAGGGCTCCCGCCGAGCCTCCTTCTTCTGTCCCCCAGAGTCTGGGCGTGTGCATCTGTGCTGAGGGCTTCGGGGGCCCCGACTGTGCCACGAAGCTGGACGGCGGACAGCTGGTCTGGGAGACCCTCATGGACAGCCGCCTCTCAGCTGTGAGTTGTGGCAGCCCAGTTTCTGGGGAGGTTCCACACAGCCTGGATCATTCTCCCTCCTCCACTCCTGGGACCACTCCCCAGACCCTATATTCAGCCTGATACTGTCATGACCTTAGCCTGACCCCTCATGTTCCCCACCCCCACCCTCAGGACACTGCTAGCCGCTTCCTGCACCGCCTGGGGCACACCATGGTGGAGGGACCTGATGCCACCTTGTGGATGTTTGGGGGCCTGGGCCTCCCCCAGGGGCTGCTGGGAAACCTGTACAGGTGAGAACTGCCTGGGGAGGTGGGATACCTAAATGAGAGAGAGAAGGTCACCTCAGCGATGCTGAGATACCTGTCACATAAGAGTCCCTCGGGGATGCAGAAGAGGACACTCCAGAGGACACTGTGTCACTTGTCCCAGGAAGTTCACCTCAGGGATGGATACTTGGGTGGTGTTACTCTGGGGGATCGTAAGGTGACTGTCATAGGAGGGTCACCCTAGGGGCTGCTGGGATATCTGCCAAGTGTGGGGTCACCCAGGGGATGCTGGGATGACTGGACAGTGAGGCTGCTTTTTTGTGTCGGTTCCAGGTACTCAGTGAGTGAGTGGAGGTGGACACAGATGCTGGCAGGAGCTGAGGACGGAGGCCCAGGCCCCTCACCCCGTTCCTTCCATGCAGCTGCCTATGTGCCCGCTGGCCGTGGTGCCATGTACCTGATGGGGGGGCTCACGGCTGGGGGCGTCGCCCGAGACTTCTGGATCCTCAACCTCACCACCCTACAGTGGCGGCAGGAGAAGGTGAGCATGTCTCCCCACCCCCAAGCCCTAAAACGGCTCTGGCTAAGATGACCAGGGAGCTCCTGCCAGCTTCTTCCCCAGAGGACATGGCTTCCTCCTGGGCTCCAGCACAAGTCCCAGAATTGAGTTTCATTGGCCGTCTGGGTCACATTGTGTTCCCCAGCTGATCTGGTCAAGGGGTCTGATGCCCTGGTGGGCCAGCCTGTGGAGCGGTACAGTCAGCCTACGCAGCCAGAGCGAGAGCAGAGGGGCAAGGGCTTCCCAAAGGAGCACAGGCTGTTGCTGCCTGAAGAGGTGACGCTGAGAGGCAGGCATGGGAAGAGGCCTGCTGCACACCTGCTGGGACCGGGGCCGGGCCGAGGGCCTGTGGTCTGACCAGCCCGGGCAGCTCACTATCTCCTTAGCGAGTTCAAGCGGAGTGTGGGGAGTTTTGAGTCTTGCTTCTACCCTCAAAATGACCCCTGACCTCTGGCCTCCCATGACTTCTGCCCTCTATCTCTCAGGCCCCTCAGACTGTGGAACTCCCAGCTGTCGCTGGTCACACCCTCACTGCGCGCAGAGGCCTGTCTCTGCTCCTGGTGGGCGGTTACTCTCCTGAAAATGGCTTCAACCAGCAGCTGCTCGAGTACCAGCTGGCGACTGGCACCTGGGTATCCGGAGCGCAGAGTGGGACACCCCCCACAGGTGGGCTAGGGACCGGAGAGCACAGCCGTCTCTCATCCACTCCACACTCTGTGGCCGCTGCCCCTCACACCTTGTTACCTCCCTGTCTTCCCCTGACCCTACCCAGATCCTCAGGTACCATCTCTTGAGAATGAGGAGTCAGTTTCTCTAACACCCTCCCCTTGACTCCATGAAAAGCTGGCCTCTTCCTGTCCAATAACGCTGGTCACCATCTCCTCTCCCAAGAGCACTATCCCTCAGATAGTCTCCTTTCTCTTCCTCTCCTTCTATTCTTTGATCACTGTCCCCAGGACATTCTGGCCACCTCGCCTCCCTCTTCCCTTCCCCAGAGCCTCTGATGGTTATCCTTTGAACTCACGGGAGAGAGAGGGGTTGGGAAGGGCTCCTGAGTCTGTGGCCTCAGGGCCTGGGAAGGTGTTGTGGTCATGAGAAGGGGAGCCCGGGAAGGTGGGGGCCTTCCTGATCCCCAGGCCTTCCCCAGCCTCTGTTCTCACTCCCCCCCGCCCCCCAGGTCTCTATGCTCATTCTGCCGTCTACCACGAGGCCACCGACTCTCTCTACGTGTTTGGGGGTTTCCGCTTCCATGTGGAGCTGGCAGCCCCGTCCTCCGAGCTCTACTCCCTGCACTGTCCTGACCGAACCTGGAGCCTGCTGGCCCCTTCTCAGGGGGCAAAGGTCAGGAAAGGTGGTCTTGACAGATGGATGTAGTGGGTGGAAGGGAGGGGGCCTCCCTATCCCAGTGATCCAGGACTAGTTCTAACCTGGACTCCTACTTCCCCTTCTTCACCGTCCCCTGAACTGAACTGTGACATCCCAAGTCTCCCCTGCTTCCATCCCTGGCTTGGAAGAAAGAATCCTAGACTAGGAGTTCAGAGGCCTGGGTTCTGCTCCTCCCTGCTCTTGGTGCAGCCCTGGCAGGCCCCTCCCCCTTCCTGGCCTCCCCATCTGGAACTGGGGCTCTGAGCTCCTTGCACTTCCTGCCTTCAAGGCCAAAAGAGAGGGGTGTGGGAGAATTTGCAA
>NW_005871541.1:369258-392026 GCF_000147115.1 Myotis lucifugus
AGCCCAGCTGTGAGTTACATGAAAATGTGACGTCCATTTTAAGCAGTCTGGGCTAGTTCCTGGGGAGTAGCTTGTAACCAGTCCAGGGCCTGCACTTGGTGCCAGGGGTCTGCTTGTCCAGGGGCCAGGCCCACAGGTAACGGAGCTCACAGAGCACAGGGTGTGGGAGTGCAGGAACAGGAGGTGGCTCTGGGGCCCGCTGAGGAAGGAGGGAGGTTTCCTGGAGGAAGGAGATCTGAGGAAGGATCACTGGGTGGGCTGGTGGGCACTGGGGTGTAGGGAAAATCAGTGTGGCCGTTGGGCTGAGAGAGTGCGCAGAGGACTGTGGGCTCTGACAGGCCACCTGTCTCCCAACAGCCCCGCCCCCGACTTTTCCACGCCTCAGCGCTGCTAGGGGACACCATGGTGGTCCTGGGGGGACGCTCGGACCCTGATGAGTTCAGTAGCGATGTGCTGCTCTACCAGGTCAACTGCAACTCCTGGCTGCTGCCTGACCTCACCCGTAAGTTCATTGCTGTCCCTGCGAGCCCCCGGCCTGGGACCCCTGCTCATTAGGAGTCACTTGGGTCCCTCAGACTCTCAGGAAAGCTCCTGTCCTCTCCATGGTATCTAAACACCCAAGGGGATGCCCTCCTTCCTTCCTTTTTTATTTTTTTCTTAGAAAAGTTTATTTTGCTGCTTTTATTGGGGTCTATGGTGGGGGCCTAGGATTTCTACTGGCTCACTCATTATTGGTGAATTTAATACATAAGAGCAGAATTTAAAGCACAGGAAGAGCCCTAACCGGTTTGGCTCCGTGGATAGTGCGTTGGCCTGTGGACTGAAAGGTCCCGGGTTCGATTCCAGTCAAGGGCATGTACCTTGGTTGCGGGCACATCCCCAGTTGGGGGTGTGCAGAAGGCAGCTGATTGATGTTTCTCTCTCATCGATGTTTCTAACTGTCTATCTCTCTCCCTTCCTCTCTGTAAAAAAATCAATAAAAAAAATACTTAAAAAAAGAAAGGTTTATATATATAAAATAAAGCACAGGAAGAGAAAACAAACAAGTAGCCCAAATAGTCAGATACTGAAATCAACCAAGTTCTCTAAAACAGAGGCACCCCCATCAGGGAGGCGCCCGGCTCTATCTACCTGGCCCTGGGGTGGCAACGTGTGACTCCAGATAGCCTTCCTTGAAGCAGATGCCTCTTTGAAAAGGATGTCTGGCAGTCAGAGCTTCAGCCAGGCACTTGAATTACAAGAAGAAAAACAACAACTGTTGGGGCTGTACTGCAACATTTGTCTCATTCTTCATTTCACTCGCCGCTCCTCTTTTTCTCTCTGTGTCTCTCTCCCTCTCTTTGGTTTTGCTATCTGTGTCTGATTCCCTGGCCTGTCAGGCCTTGTCTGTCGTTCCCTGTCCTGCCCCGACTGTCTTTCCTCTCCTGAGCCTCTCTCACTGCTTGCTCGGTGTCCCTCTCTGGCTGGTATCTTTGTGTAGGTCTCTTCCCGGGGTCTCCTGCCTGTTCTCTCTTTCCCCAGGCCAGGCCTCTGTGGGGCCCCCGATGGAGGAGTCTGTGGCCCATGCTGTAGCGGCAGTGGGGGGCCGCCTGTACATCTCAGGGGGCTTTGGGGGAGTGGCCCTGGGCCGCCTGCTGGCCTTGACCATGCCCCCCGACCCCTGTCGCCTGCTGCCGTCACCTGAAGCTTGTAACCAGTCTGGGGCCTGCACCTGGTGCCATGGGGTCTGCTTGTCTGGGGACCAGGCCCACAGGTAATGGTGCTGACTGGCAGCTCAGGGGAGGGTGGTGCTGGTGCTCTCCGAAGGGGTTCTGTGCTGGGCCAGGCTGGATGCCGGCTCACATGGGAATATGGGCAGCTCATCACAGGCAGGGCGGGCTGGGCGACTCCGCGGGGGCAGTCCTGCTTGTGGGAGCGTTATCCATGGGGCTCAGGCACCACCTGAAGGAGCTGGGTCTGAACTGGGCCCCAAATGACCAGGAGACTTTACACCAGCGAAGTTTCAGAGGTGGGGCTGCGATTGGCGTATTTGAAAGACCACCTGAGTTTGGAGAACACGAGACTGGAAAGTTGGGAGGAGTCGGCTCAGAAGGCACTTCCCCAGTGCTTGGCCGAGGCACTGGCTCCATCCAGTCCACAGAGCCCCTCACCTGTAGTTTGGGAAGCTGGACGCGTCAGGAAGCTGAGCTCGCTGTCGTAGGTTTAGCACGGACTCATTTGGCTCTACTTGTCCCATTAAATGTGCCACCATCTTTACTA
This sequence comes from Myotis lucifugus, assembly GCF_000147115.1. Classification (NCBI taxonomy): domain Eukaryota; kingdom Metazoa; phylum Chordata; class Mammalia; order Chiroptera; family Vespertilionidae; genus Myotis; species Myotis lucifugus. Next base: position 371,518 of record NW_005871541.1, read on the forward strand.
CAGCAGTAGTAGAGGGTTGGATTTATGGGGTGTTATGTAAGAATGCGTACATCCACTGCTTTTCTGAAGTCTGGAAAGTTCTGAAGCACATGGGCTTTCAAAGATTTGGGGTAAAGGGTTATGGACCTCCACTGTGAATGACAGGGAGCCACAAAGGTTTGTGCAGGAGGTGGCAGGGGCAGCCCTGGGCAGAAAGTGAGGTTGGGGCTATTGTGAGGGAGGGAGTGACCAGGGGAGGCTGCAGGTAGAAACGAGACAGGAGGCCAGGGCAAGGGGACGAGGCCTGAGCAAAGATCTGCAGAGGTGGGCAGGAGGGGACGGTCAGAGAAATTCAAGAGGCTGAAAGCCTTGGTGCTGGAGGGGCAGGAGGATGTAACATGTTGTTTAGTGTCACTGGCCTGGGTGACCGGTGGACATGGGACCATTGGCAGGTGGGATGGGGAAGGAGCAGGATTGAGTCTTGTGCTGAGTGCAGTTTGGCATACAAGAGGGCCTGGAGGCGGGGATGGGAGGAGGAGGGACGAGGCCTGGCTGGGTGTGATGAGCCAAGGCCTTGTGTCTCCCCAGACTGGGCTGTGGGGCACCGGCTTGCTCCCCAATGCCTCATTCCCCTGAGGAATGCCGACGTCTCCGGACCTGCAGTGAGTGCCTTGCCCGCCATCCCCGGACCCTGCAGCCTGGAGATGGAGAGGTGAGTGGTGTGAGGGAGGGTGGAGGGGCTCAGGAACCACCATGCTCTTCAGCTGTGATTGGGTGGGAGGATCTGGGTCAGGAGGGATGCTGGGGACCCCGAGGACCTCATAGAGTCTGTCTTCCCCCACCAGGCATCTGTCCCCCGCTGTAAGTGGTGTACCAATTGTCCCGAGGGTGCCTGCATCGGGCGCAACGGGTCCTGCACCTCAGAGAATGACTGTCGGATCAATCAGCGAGAGGTCTTCTGGGCAGGGAACTGCTCAGAGGCTGCGTGTGGGGCTGCCGACTGCGAGCAGTGTACCAGGGAGGGCAAGTGCATGTGGACACGGCAGTTCAAGAGGACAGGTGAGCACCAAGGCTGGGTCCCTGAAAGGAGAGTTTGGGGGCCTGGACTCATGTCTCTGAGGGAGGAGGGGCTGGAGATATGGACTCCTGATCTGAGGGAGGAGGGGCTGGGGGCCTGGACTCCTGGTCTGAGGGAGGAGGGGCTGGAGATAGGGACTCCTGATCTGAGGGAGGAGGGGCTGGGGGCCTGGACTCCTGGTCTGAGGGTGGAGGGGCTTGGGGCCTGGACTCCTGGTCTGAGGGAGGAGGGGCTCCCAGCATCCCAGTTCTGATCACTATGCCCCCAACCCTAGGGGAGACCCGCCGCATCCTCTCCGTGCAGCCCACCTACGACTGGACATGCTTCAGCCACTCTCTGCTGAACGTGTCCCCGATGCCAGTGGAATCATCACCCCCACTGCCCTGCCCCACTCCCTGTCACCTCCTGCCCAACTGCACCTCCTGTCTGGACTCCAAGGGTGCGGACGGGGGCTGGCAGCACTGTGCCTGGAGCAGCAGTCTCCAACAGGTACTGCACTCTGCCAGGGTCCGGGCTCTTTCCTCTCTGCCCTGCCCTGACTCTCTCCGCTGCCTCCTTCTCTATCCTGCTTCCTCTTTATCTCCTCACTCTGGTCTTGCCTTCACTCCCATTCTCTTCTCTCCTCCCAGCGTCTCTGTCTTCCCTCCTTGCCTCGTGAGCCTCCCTGTGTCTTCTTGCCACACTCTCTCAGCTCTTCCTCACGCACTCAGCTCTCCCCGCCATCCTTCCATGACTCCTAACCATCCCTCTTCCTACCAAACCCTTCCACTTCCTCCTCCATCTCTTTCTCTCTCTGCGTTTGAAACTTTTGCTTTTATGAAACAGAAACCCACTTGAGCTAGTTTTATGATAAGGAACTGGGTGTATTTGATGGGATGTAGACAGGAAATACTGCTGCTCTATGGTTCCTGGGCTACGTGGTCTCGGATCTCAGCTGTTCTCTGCATGTCTCCATCCTCCGGTTTCTCAGCTCGGTGATAACACACATGGCTAAATAGCAGCCCTGACCCTCAGTCTAGGTGACGTTCTAATTCTAGAGACCACAGTCATCTCTGTTCATTGGCTTGCTGACATTCTCAAAGGGACTTCAGCTCAGCTGAGGAGTTAGGTGTCCAGCCTTGGCCCAAGGGGACAGCCAGGGAGGGGTAAGAGCACATGATTCTAACTTAGGGTTCAGACCCGCCCCTCATCTCTGGCTGTGGGCTGGAGAGATAATTCTGGAAGGTCTGGGGAGGCACTATATATGCCAGTGACAGTCTGCCCCTTGACTGCCCAGTACATACTCTCTCATAAAGCCCATTCTTTTAAAAAAATTTTTTTATTGATTTTGTAAAGGGAGGGAGAGAATGAGGGAAGGAGGGAGAGAGAAACATCGATTGGTTGCCTCTCGCACACATCCTGATGGGATTAAACCTGCAACCTGGGTGTGTGCTCTGACCAGGGGTTGAACTCCCTTTTGGTGTATGGGATGACGCGCCAACCAACTGAGCCACCCGGCCAGGGCATAAAGCCCATTCTTAAGGTGCCTCTGCCCAGCATGCTTTACTGTCCCAGTGACAGACATTGAAAGCATTTATCCTCCCACCCTTCCCAGCGGCAGACAAGATTCACCTCCTGCTGTCATAGCTGGAAGCAGTGTCCCTGGGCCAGAGCTCCGAGTCTCCAGTTCCCACCAATGTCCATGCCCATTCGTATCTTCAGTTGTAAGACCCAGTCGAGGTGTGACTCCCCATCTCAACCCATGAGTCTACACGAATCCTTGGTAAAGTAAGACTGATATCAACAGACCCCATGTAAGGTGTTTCTTTTTTTTAAAATTTTTTTTTTTATTCATTTCAGAGAGGAAGGGATAGGGAGAGAGAGAAACATCAGTGATGAGAGAGAACCACTGATCAGCTGCCTCCTGCATGCCCCCCACTGGGGATTGAGCCGCAACCGGGCATGTGCCCTGACCAGGAATCGAACCATGATATCTGGGTTCATAGGTAGATGCTCAACCACTGAGCCAAACTGGCCGGGCCCCATCTGAGGTGTTTCAACACCAGTGACCAATTCACCAGTTCTCCAGGTACAACCTGGAAGCCAACAACTCAATACACTTCTGACACTCTCCACCTGGAGCAGTGCCAGATCCCACAAGTTAAAGAGCTCAGAAGACTGCCCCGCTCCAGACGTCAGTCACAAGGCCAGGCCTCCTGTGCTTCTGACCCACCAGCTATAAACCCAGTGTCCAGCAACCCTACTGCAGGTTTGCTGATTTGCTAGAACAGTTCACAGAACTCAGAGAAGCATTTCCTTACTAATGCCAGTGTATTACAAAGGATGTGATTTAGGAAGAGCCACGTGAGGAGGTTAATAGGGCCAGATGGGGAGGGTGTACAGAGTTTCCATGCCCTCTCTGGGCACACTAGCCCCCAGCGGATGTGTATACCAACTCTGAACCTTGTGTTTTTCAAGAGTTTTTATAGAGCTCAATCACCAGGTCAGTGGGTGGGGCTAAAAGTTATACCCTTCTAATCATTTGATCTTTCTGGTGACCCTCTCCAAGTCACCTCAGTAGCATAAACTCATGGGAGAAAGGGGCTCCTGGTGAATTGTAGCTTTGTGCCAGGAATTGGACAAAACCCAAATTATTTTTTTGTGTTGCACCACATCATCCTGTAGGCAGGTTGTACAAATTAAATGGGAGGATGTGTTGATAGAACATGGAGCAGAGCCTGCCATTAAGTAAAAACTCAGCAACGCCCCAGGTTCCACCCACGGGAAGATTCCCAATCTCCACTTTCTGGGACACACCCGGAGGATCCCTGCATGGGGTGGGGAGTGGATGTCCCTGTGAGGGCTCTCAGTGTGACCCTGCAGTGTCGGTGCTGAACAAGCGGAGGCCTCTCCTCCCCCAGCCTGGGCTCTATCTGGTGATGGAACTTCTCCCAGATATTATTGAGATTGCCATCATTTGTCTCTGTGGGTGCTCCAGGGACCAGAAAGAGAGCACGTGCTGCTCCCCCCGCCCCTGTGGGCCTGCCAGGCTCTCAGGGCAGCTCCAGGCCTGAGGCAGGCGGAAGTGATGGAGAGCACCAAGTTGATTCTGCCTGTGAATGTGAGAGGACTTCCACCAGATCTTCTGGTTAAAGTGTTGGCTCAGGTTTTTAAAAACCACCACAGCACAGACCAAGCATAAGAGTGTGCAGGCCAGGGCTGTTATGATCTGGCTCAGGGGCAGCTGTATTTCAACCATCCAGCATGTTCTTTTATGGCTTTGGCCTCAGAGCCTGGCACAGGCTCTCTTCCCTGGCTGGCTGACTTCTTTCCTCCTTCCCTTTCTCCCTTCAACAATAATATATATAATTGTTGACAGTATTACAGATGTCTCCCTTCCCCCCACCCCTTTAACCCTTTCACCAATTTCTTTTCTTTTTTTTTTAAATTCTCACCCAAGGACATTTTTAAAATTGATTTTTAGAGAGAGTGGAAGGGAGAGGGAGAGACAGAGAGAAACACCGGTGTGAGAGAGACACATCGATTGGTTGCCTCCCGCATGGGCTGGGAGTCTATAACCAAGGTACATACCCTTGACTGGAATCGAGCTCAGGACCCTTCAGTTTGCTCTATCCACTGAGCAAAACCGGCTAGGGCCACCAAATTCTTTATTGAACACCTCCCTTGTGCCCAGGCACTTTGCTAGGCTGTGGGCACGTCATAGATGAGCTTGGATCCTGCTCTCGGAACTTACGTTCATATGTCTCTGCCAGGAGCACAGGCAATGCAGTTGGGCAGCATCGCATTTGGCCATTAGGGAGGTCATAGCAGAAGGCGCTGTGCAGACTGGAGCCTTGGGCTTCTCTCCACCAACTTGCAGATTGCTCTGCTGTCTGCCGATGGGTGCACTAAATTTGGATCCAGAGGCCTAGCCTGGTAGAGAATTTGACTGTTGAGCAAGGCTCAGCTCACCGCTGGCCATAACCCTCAATGGGCTCAAAGCTCCGGCCACAGCAGTCGGGGTTTTCTATTTCAGGATTGCATGCTGGCTTTGGTTTTTCCTAAGTGCTGCCAGCCAACCAGCCCAGACGAATCTCTTTCCTCTTATGCTTTACTTAAGGCCCGAGCAGTAAATAAAACGGTCTTATACACTGACCCTCATTACGCACCTTGTCTGGGTCTCAGGACGTGATAAGTGATGGCATGTGAGCTGCTGCTCAGCCGCTGACGGTGGGCTTCTCAGCTTCCCAGGCCAGGACGGGAGCTGTTGCCCCAGCAGCCAGGTCCTTCTGATTCTCGTTTCTGTCTCCACCTGGGATCATTGTAAGAAGCAGCTGTGCCCTGAGCCAAGGGGGTAAAGAGGACTCACTGCACCAACACAGAGGACCTCTGGGAAGCCTGGTGGAGAGTGCAGCCAGGTGTCCCTGGGGACGGGAGCTGGAGCTGGAAAGCCGCCTCTCCATCGGCGTTTGGGGGTGTGGTGCTCATCTTCGCTTTCTTTTCCTGCTTCTTCCTCTCCTCGTCATTGCTGTCATTTGCTCATTCAAACGGCCCTGCAGCCCTGGGTTACATAATCTTTTAGTTTCAAGGGTGTCCCTAGTCTGACTCAGTTATGGATGCTTGAGAGGGAGAATGCCATGATGACCCAGGTGGTGTCCACTTTGGCCCACCCAGCTGTGGCCAGGGAGGGTGAGCTCTCTGAGAAGAGGGTGTAGCTGGGAAGATACCCAGGATGTGTTTATCTGACCCAGTGGATCTGCATTTCTCCTCCTCTGGACAGTGTCTGAGCCCCTCATACCTGCCCCTGCGATGTATGGCTGGAGGCTGTGGGCGGCTGCTCCGAGGGCCCGAGAGCTGCTCCCTGGGCTGTGCTCAGGCAACCCAGTGCGCCCTGTGCCTGCGGCGCCCCCACTGTGGCTGGTGTGCCTGGGGGGGCCAGGATGGGGGTGGCCGCTGCCTGGAGGGTGGACTCAGCGGCCCCCGTGATGGTGAGAGGGGCTCGGGGGTGGGGTGAGAGGGGCTGGCAGGGAGCATGGAGGGGTGCTGGGGGCTGTCTCAGAGGTGGGGCTCAGGGGAAGTAGGAGCAAGGGCCTGGGTGGCTGGGTGGGAGATACAGAGGCCCCAGTGAAGCCCTGCATCTTGTGCTAGGGCTGACGTGTGGGCGTCCTGGGGCCTCCTGGGCCTTCCTGTCCTGCCCCCCTGAGGACGAGTGTGCGAACGGGCACCATGACTGCAATGAGACACAGAACTGCCATGACCAGCCCCACGGTTATGAGTGCAGCTGCAAGACGGGCTACCTCATGGACAAGTGAGGCTGCAGCCGGCCTGGGGCCTGGGGTGGGGTCCAGGGGAGAGGGTCCGGACAGACTGGAGTAGGAGAGTGTAAGGAGCAGTAAGGGATGGAGCATGGACCAAAGCAGGGTGAAAGAAAACGGTCCAAGGCGTGATGGTGGTAGGATTGATCCAGGGGGGCTGGGTTGTGGAGGGCAAGGTTATGAATTTGATGGGGTACCCCAGGAAGAGGGGCTGTGGGCAGGCTCCTACAGAGGGGAGAGATGGAACAGCAGGGTGAGGACGGTGAGGGTGGGCTCGGCCACGGCCCTGCCCTGACCCCGCCCTGTCCCTGCAGTGTCACGGGGCTGTGCCGCCCAGTGTGCGCCCAGGGCTGCGTGAATGGCTCGTGCGTGGAGCCTGACCACTGCCGCTGCCACTTTGGCTTTGTCGGACGCAACTGCTCCACGGAGTGTCGCTGCAACCGCCACAGCGAGTGCACTGGCGTGGGGGCCCGCGACCACTGCCTGCTCTGCCACAACCACACCAAGGTGGGCCGCCCAGGCCTCGGGCCTGACCCCGGACCCGGCCTTCCTTGCCTTCAGCCCATGTTCCGGCATCTTGAGCCTCAAACGGGGTTGGGGATGGCATGACCCTGTCCCAGAGAGGTGTGGGAAGGCTTTGGGGACACCGCTCGGGTTGGATTCACCGAGGGGCTGCCTTGGAATAGTGGACAGTTGGTGCTGGGCCAGGGAGGGTGGTTACGTGGAGGAGGATTTGGAATAATTTAGGGAAGGGGCTCTCTGAGCTCAGCACCTTGGGTTGTAAGGACTGACCCCCTGCCACTAGAGGTGCGTAAGTGAGGGCGGCAGGGGGAAACAGATAGGCTGGGATTGCCCACGCCAAGTGCCGAGCCTGCTGCCCTTTTGTGGGAACCTAGGAACCTAGACCTCCCCACTGCCCCCCCCCCCCCCCGCGCCCCACCATGATTCTCCAATCCTTCTGACCACATTGTCCCTGGCTTCCAGGGCAGCCACTGTGAGCAGTGCCTCCCGCTGTTCGTGGGTTCTGCTGTGGGAGGCGGGACCTGCCGGCCCTGCCACACCTTCTGTCGTGGCAACAGCCACGTCTGCATCTCCAGGAAGGAGCTTGAAATGGCTAGGAGGGAGCCAGAGAAGTACTCCCTGGATCCCGAGGAGGTGAAGGGACTGGGATGTCGAACTCCTGGGTCTGAGGGAGGGTGGCTGGTCCATGCCTTCTCGTGATTACACTGTCCTTCCTTGGCCAGATTGAAAACTGGGTGACAGAAGGCCCCAGCGAAGACGAGGCTGTGTGTGTAAACTGCCAGAATAACAGCTATGGGGACAAATGTGAGAGCTGCATCCACGGCTACTTCCTCCTGGATGGGAAGTGCACCAAGTAAGTGGACGGGCCTAGGTCCTTTGCCCTATTCATTGGGCAGAGCTCTGGGAGTCAGACCCCTCCTCAGTCCTCAGGAGAAGATGAAATCCCCAGGGAGCCCCCGGGCCAGGTGTGGGGGGAAGGAGCTGGACTCAGATAGGAGACCCCCAATCTCAGAGGCAGTGCTGAGGTGCAGGCTACAGAGCAACCCTGGTGGAGACTAGAGGGCAAAGAGAGGGCTGCTGAGGGAAAGGCCTCAAGATACCCTCCCGGCCTGCCTTCCTTCTGAATGGTCAGCTCAAGCTGGGCTCTGGTCCTCACCCGGCCACTTAGCAGCTCTGTGGTCTTGGGTGAGGGCTGGACCTCTGTGAGCCTGTTTTCTCTTCTGGGCTGGTTTGGAGCTCACATACGCAGTGTCCAACAGGGCCCCTGCAGGTCATGAGAGCACTATAACCCCTGTCTTCCTCCCCTCCTCAGATGCCAGTGTAATGGCCACGCAGACACCTGTAACGAGCAGGACGGGACCGGCTGCCCGTGTCAGAACAACACAGAAACGGGCACCTGCCAGGGGAGCTCCCCCAGTGACCGCCGAGACTGCTACAAGTACCAGGTGCGGCTGGAGACACGAGTCACGGGCCCAGGGCCCCGCAGCCCCCAGGGATCAGAGCTGGGAGGAGGCAGCCTGGCCCAGGCAGGACTGACATTGTGGTTTTGAACTCTGAGGTCATGGGATCAAGGGCAGCTTGATCGACTGTTTCTGAGGCCCAGTCAGTTTCAGGCCCCGGGCAGTGAGGCTGGGCGACCCAGAAATGAGCCCCTTGGGGGATCACTCGGGCTCGTGAGGAGACAGACTGCACTGTAGATAGTCACGACTTAAATGTTGCAAATGCCAGAAAACCCATCTGTAGTAGCTTAAACGAAAAAGAAATAGTATTGGCTCTCAAAACTGGGGTCTGGAGTCTGCCCTCAGGAGTGGTTGGATCCAGGCGCTCACACAGCGCCGTCAGGAGTAACTCTTCCCTGCACACTGACTGCTTTCCATGTTGGTTTCTGTCTCAGGCAGGTTTCCTCCAAGTGGCAGCTCCTACATAATGACCTTGAGCTGATAGGGGATCTTCATGTCGTTACTGACACCCATATTCAAATTCCTTGAGTCCATTTCCTTTCTCTGGCCAGGGGAGCTCCTGGAACCCCTGCATTAGCCACCAGGTTGGCTGCCTATTGCAAGCTCGCCTCCCACAGAATGGATATTCCATGCTCCCTCCTTGGAGTACAGCTCTCCCCCACGCCCCCGACTTCTCTCTCTAGTTTAGAGGGGAGAAAAAATCCCTGTTTGCCTCAGTCACCCCCACCCATCTACAGAAGTATCATATCTACAAAGATGCAACTCACCCAGAATGCCAGTGGAGCTTCGCAGGCCTTACTGACGCTTGACATTTCCATCCTGGACCAGAATTGTTGCTTTCTTGATAAATAATCAGAGGCCCATTGGCCTTAAAAACATACAAAAAGAAGTCCCAGGGATTAACTCAGCCCTCCTCCTCCAGCAGCTCTGTCGGCAGCTATGACGCAGCGGTTTCTTTAGGTTCTAGTAACGATAGCGGTAGGGAGGATGGATGTGGGAGGCCCGTCACCGAGGGGCGTTGTGCTGTGGAGACAGTGGAGATGGCACAGAAGTGGAAGGCTCTTCAGGGCTGTGCTGGGCCTTGGTGAGGTGTAGATATAAGAGGAAAACGAGGCTCAGAGACGTGCCATGTCCTCTTTCAGGTCAGCCAGCCAGTTGGGTTTGGAGCCTGGACTGATTCTGGTCTGATTCTAGAGCCTGAGTGGTTTCCACTGGACAAAATAGCTGTGATCCATCCACTCATTCACGTTTACTGAGCACCTACTATATGGCAGGCACTGTGCAAGGCGCTGGGGCACAGTAGGGAACAAAAACGGGCACAATGATCTGTTCTCAAGGAATTTACATTCTCATGGGGCGTCCAGCAACGAACAACTGAATAAGTCAGATACACAGAGTGGTAGTGATGAGCAGTAAGGAGGGAAATTAAGCAGCGAGGAGGGCTAGAAGTGTTGGGAAGCGAAAATGGTAGATACTGAGGCCAAGGAAGGCCTCAGTGAGAAGATGACACTTGAGTAAAAACCTGATGGAAGTCAGGATGCCAGACACACAGACATGGGGGAAAGGCAAGGGCAGATGGAGAGTGATCCAGGTAGAGGATCAGCCAGTGCAAAGGCCCTGAGGTAGGACCTATCCACACAGTCCAGAAACAGTGAGACTGGCCCGCCCTGTGCTGGTTTCAGCAGTCCTGTGAGTGAGCCATGTTTACTACCTATGTACAGAGGAAGAACCTCAAGTTTAGTGAGGTTCTGTCACTAGTTCAAGGCTGCACAGCTAGTGAGGAGGTGGAGCCAGGATTCAACAGAGTTCCTCATCGCTGTGCTCAGAGTTCCAGAGGCCTCAGCATCAGGATGCTGTGGTCACTGGGTGACACCAGGGATAGCAGTGCTGGAGTTTAGGGTCCTGGCAGCGTCCACTCTGTGCCAGGGGGCCCAGGGGGATCCCAGAAAGCAGCTGGGCCACTGCGGGGACTGGGGCCTTGCTACCTACCAACAGGTACAGAATGCCAGTTTTGCTTGGAGGAGTGCTGGGCACTGAGCTCAGCCTGATGGCTGCCTCCACCCACCCACAGTGCGCCAAGTGCCGGGAGTCATTCCATGGAAGCCCGCTGGGAGGCCAGCAGTGCTACCGCCTCATCTCCGTGGAGCAGGAGTGCTGCCTGGACCCGACGTCTCAGACCAACTGCTTCCACGAGCCCAAGCGCCGGGCCCTGGGCCCTGGCCGCACGGTCCTCTTTGGTGTGCAGCCCAAGTTCACCAACGTGGACATCCGCCTGACGCTGGATGTGACCTTCGGTGCCGTGGACCTCTATGTCTCCACCTCCTACGACACCTTCGTGGTCCGCGTGGCCCCCGACACGGGTGTCCACACAGTGCATATCCAGCCACCCCCACCCCCACCGCCGCCCCCACCCCCTGCAGAAGGCGGGCCCCGTGGGGCTGGGGATCTGGGGGGACCAGGGACCGGGAGTGGGTCGGGCACCCCAATGGAGCCACCGCTGTGGGAGGTGTGGCCACGGGGCCTGATCACCTATGTGACAGTGACGGAGCCATCAGCGGTGCTGGTGGTTCATAGTGTGCGGGACAGACTGGTCATCACCTACCCCCACGAGCACCACGCCCTCAAGTCCAGCCGCTTCTACCTGCTCCTGCTGGGCGTGGGAGACCCCGGTGGGCCTGGCGCCAATGGTTCGGCTGACTCGCAGGGCCTGCTCTTCTTCCGGCAGGACCAGGCCCACATTGACCTGTTTGTCTTCTTCTCCGTCTTCTTCTCCTGCTTCTTCCTCTTCCTCTCACTCTGTGTGCTCCTCTGGAAGGCCAAGCAGGCCCTGGACCAGCGGCAGGAGCAGCGCCGGCACCTGCAAGAGATGACCAAGATGGCCAGCCGCCCCTTCGCCAAAGTCACTGTCTGCTTCCCGCCCGACCCTGCTGCCCCAGTTCCTGCCTGGAAGCCGGCCGGACTCCCACCACCCACCTTCCGCCGCTCTGAGCCCTTCTTGGCACCCCTGCTGCTGACAGGGGCTGGCGGGCCCTGGGGACCCGTGGGAGGGGGCTGCTGCCCACCAGCCATCCCCACCACCACTGCCGGCCTGCGAGCCGGGCCTATCACCCTTGAGCCCACGGAAGACGGCATGGCAGGTGTGGCCACACTGCTGCTCCAGCTGCCTGGCGGGCCCCACGCGCCCAACGGTGCCTGCCTGGGCTCGGCCCTGGTCACGCTGCGGCACAGGCTGCATGAGTACTGTGGGGGTGGTGGGGGTGCTGGGGGCAGTGGTCACGGGGCCGGTGTAGGTCGGAAGGGACTTTTGAGCCAGGACAATCTCACCAGCATGTCCCTCTGACAGGCCGGGTCCCTCAGCCACAGCAGCCAAGTGCCCATGGGGACCCCTGGACACTGTCCTCAGAGGACTCTGGTTTCCTTCCCCTGGGGGTCCCCAGACAAGGCCTCCTTCGTCGTGCATTCAACAATTACTTATTGAGTTCCTACTGTGTGCCAGGCACTGTTGAAGGCACCGGACCGGGCAAAGGGGAACTGGGGCAGAAGTGTCCCTAGTCTTGTGGGACTGATGTGGAAAGTCAACTGGGCATCCGAGAAGCTAGATAAAAACGGAAGGAAAGGCTGGGGGAAGTGTGTTCAGGCAGAGGGAACAAGGTTCCTGATGTGCAAACCAGCTGTTTTAGTGGAAAGATCATAAAGCTGGCCAGTGTGACCCCAACTGAGTGAAGAGGAGACAGGGCCAGGGTTAGGCCCCTGGGGCTGGACCACCCAGGGCCTGTGGGCCCCAGATAGGGTTTGGGGTTTTGTTCTCAGGACAATGGGAAGCTGATGGACAGTTTTGTGAGGGGGGATGACAGGATCCGATGTACCTATTTAAGAGGTCACTCATCTGTGGCAGGGAGAATGGATTGGAAGGGCTGAGCGAGACAGCAGGGGTGGTGGCCGTGGGAGGGGGAGTCGGGGACAGAGCTGGATGTAGATAGAAGGGTGTATGGGTAGTGTGAGTGTCAGCATGAGGGAGGGAGGAAGCCAGAAGGGCCCTAACTTTGTGGCCCATGGATGGTGGGGTCGTTTATTATTATTTTTGTTAATCCTCACCTGAGGATATTTTTCCATTGTTTTTCTTTTCAGAGAGAGTGGAAGGGAGGGAGAGAGAGAGAGAAATACATTGACTGGTTGTCTCCTGAACTCCCTAACCAAGGGCGGGAGGGAACCTGCAACCCAGGTATGTGCCCTTGACCAGGAATTGAACCCAAGACACTTTGGTGTGCTGGACAACGCTCTAACCACTGAGAAACCTCAGGCAGGACTGGGTCATTTATTAACATGGGCAGACTGGGGCTTGGGGCAGATCAGGAGCCTAGTTTTGGGCCTAAAATGCCCTTTAGACATCTCAAGTCAGGTCCAAATGGGAACAGAAGCCACTCAGTATCTCAGCAGAAGGAATTGAATGCAGGGATGGCTGGGCTGGTGGAGGGCAAGGCTGAGAAGAGTCAGAGGCGGGACAGCGAGGCAGCCCAGGGACAGGAAGCAGCTGCTGCCACCCCTTGGCTGGAGGGACAGGGCTCTGGCGGTGTTGCCTGACCCCAGGACTAGGGTCACAGGCTCAGAGGGAGCCAGGAGACAAAGCCACTGCCTGAGGTGCCCCAGGCATGGGGGCGAGGGGGTTGGGGTGGACACCAAGGTGGGAGGTAAAACTGGTGGAGCCCTCAACACGCCAGACGATGCTGCCTGGAAGACTTTTGGGTCCTCCCAGGGGCCGTTCCCACCTCGGCCATCACCGTGGACTTCTGAGCTCCTCTCCCCCTTGAAGACACCCACCTCCAATCCTAGCCATCTTGAAGTTGAGACTCTCCTTTCCCGAGACTTCATCCGTCAGCTGCTTTTTGGACTTGGAGAGTTGGGCGCTGCATCTTCCCCTCTGCCGGGGGTCGGCTGAGAGAATGGGGATTGATCGAATCAACAAGTAAAGAGTGGTCCTAACTGGTTTGGCTCAGTGGATAGAGCATCGGCCTGTGGACTGAAGGGTCCCAGGTTCGATTCCAGTCAAGGGCATGTACCTTGGTTGCGGGCACATCCCCAGTAAGGGTGTGCAGGAGGCAGCTGATTGATGTTTCTCACTCATCAATGTTTCTAACTCTCTATTCCTCTCCCTTCTACTCTGTAAAAAATCAATAAAATATATTAAAAAAACAAAAACAAATAAAGAGTGTGGGAAGACCGGTGTCCCATGCGCTCTGCATGCAGGAGACGGGCCCCTGGGCTCTGACCCTGACCCTTGGTGCCTCTCTAAGCCACACGGCCCGGGCTCCTCTGTGCCCCTCCTGGGCAGGAGTTGGGGTGGTGCCACCATAGAAGCTCTTGTTCCCAGAAAGGACAAACCAAGGGACATGAGGGCAGTGAGGCCTTGGACTCTTCCCCAGATCTCTGTCGCAGGGAGACCTCTTTTAGGAGGGAAAACATACTTGCCTTTGTCCCAGGACCAGGTGTAATTCTGGCTCCTGACGCAAGAGTTCAGGCATGGAGACTGAAAGAGGCCCTAGCATGACGAGCTTTCTCTAATCCAAGTAGACTCTCACAGCCCAAACCAAAGCATCCTGGGAGCTTTATCTGCCAGTCCCACGGCAGCAGGAGCGCTGAGGCGAGGTGAGGTGGGAGCCGCAGGTCTCCAGCCCCGCGGTGGCCTCCGTCACAGGTGCCTCACTGCGAGTGTTAATGTACCTTTCTGTGCAGCTCAGCCTCCAGGCCCCAAGCAGGCTGCTTCCCCTGACATTGAGCCAGGACGTGCTGATGTTTTGGACCTGGGAGCGGGTGGGTTTCCAGTGTGGTCCGTGAATGTCAGTGTCTTCAGACTTTCTGGCCGTTGTGATTTTCAGGGATTTCTCTGCCTTCGTGAGCTGATGGTAGCACCTTACCTCCAAGATGTGACTGAACTTGTATTTACTGAGTCCCGGTGCTAGACAGTTTGCGTGGCTTGTTAACTGCTGTGGTTTCATTTGATCTTTCCATCAGCTGTATGAGGTAGGTACCATGCATCCCCTTTTTGCAGATGAGGAAACAGGTTTTTAGCTGTTGAGTGACAGCTGTCATCTGAACCCAGACCTTCTGACTCTCAAATTCAGATGCCTGACCACCAGGCTCGTCTGTATTTTATTGTTATTAATTCCAGAGAGAGGAAGGGAGACAGAAACGTTGATTGATTGCCTCCCGTACGTTCCTGAACAGGGATCGAACCCACAGCCTGGGTATGTGCCCTCACCAGGAACCGAGCCTGCCACCACCTGCTGCTGCCTGAGTCTCAGGGCCAGTGCAGAGGTCACTCTGCGTGACCAGGCGGGAACCCGTAGGCAAGGCCTCTCCTCGCTGTCACCTGGGACTTTGCCTTCCTGAGGAGAGCGTGGCACTGCGCCTTTTCTCCGGATGCAGAGCCACCCTTCTTCCAAGTCTTGTCACTGGCCTGCAGGTGTCTACAAACGCCCTCCTCCCTCCATGTCAGCCCCTCGGCCGCCCCACTCCCTAGTAGCCGCACTCCTGAATGCAAGAGGCGCCTGGAGTGTGAGAAGACCTGGGTGAGGGAGGGGAGACGCCTGGTTCTAGCCTGTGTGTGGCCACCAATGCCCTAAGGATTGGCAACGCTCAGGAAAAGGGGGAAATGTTTCCAAGGGCACCCCAGGCACTGTGCCTGGTGCTTGGCACGACTTGTAGTCTTACCAGCACCCCCGCTGGGAGGTAAAGGCTCGTCCCCTCATCTTGTGGGTGCAGAAGCCGAGTCCCTTGCCTAAGACCTCAGGGCTAATTAGCAGGCGAGCCCAGATTCTGACATCAGCCTGAGTTTCCACTGCCCCTCCCCATCACCTCTAAAATCACTTCCCTTTGTTAACTCCACACACTGTCCAAGGTGCTGGGGACACAAATGAACGGTCCCTGCCCTCATGGAGCCGACAACCCAGTGGGGAGCCCCATCATAAACAAGTAAATGATGGGGAATGTTGGGAGATGACCAGGAAAACGGCAATGAAGGAAGGGCAAGGGAGGCTCATACTTGCTACTTAATGTAAGGTGGGAAGGGAAGGCCTCGCTCATAAGAGAGCAGAAGTGAAGGGACACCTGAGGGGGAAAGAATTCCAAGTTGAGGGAACAGCCAGTGCAAAGGCCCCGAGGTGGAAGTGTGCCTGGCCTTTTAGAGAAACAACAAAGAGATTGTGTGGTTGGAGTGGTGAGAATAAGGAGAAGACAAGGTTACAGAGGGAGCAAGAGGCAGATGGTGCAGGTCCTTGGCCCAGGTGAGCACTCGGCTTTTACTCTGTGTGGGAGGAGACATGAGAGGGTTCTGAGCACAGGAGGGATGTGATCCGACTCCGATGTTCACAGGGCTCCTCTGTGGGGAAGAGACTAAGGGGGGTGGGCAGGGAGCCCTGCATTCAGGCTGCAGAGGAGGGTGGCTGGAACAGTGTGGGGGCGCGGTGAGGAGAAATGAGATTCTGGGTATATTTTTAAAGAACAGGCAGAATTGGTTTACAGGTTGGATGCTGGGCGAGAAAGTGACTGAGCGCCTGGAAGGTTGGGGCTGCTAGTTCTCTGACTGTGGGAGCGCGGGTTTGGGAGGGAAACCGAGTGAAGTGTTGGACATGTTAAATCTGAGATGCCTATTGGACATTCCAAGTGAAGTTGTCACTCTGGTTGGATCCACAGATCGAGAACAATTACAACAAATAACATTAACATTTGAATAGTTATCTTGTACTCTACATAAAATAATATTAACAACCAGCAACAATAGTTTATTTTCACGCTTGGCCTTCCCATCTGTTCCATCTCTTGCCTCCAGTAGCCACGTGACCTATAGGGATTGCCCCCAGAGGACACGGGCTCGGAAAGGTGTATTAGTTCACTGACGACACAGTACGTGGCAAGAGTCGAGATTGAATCCCGGGTCTGTCCAATTTTGAGACCAGAATGTTTTCTAATCTGTAGTTGCTTTTGTGATAGAGTGGATCCAATCGGATGCCTTCCTGCTCCAGAAAGCCCTAAACCTGGCAGTTCTCTGTTAGGAAACAAAGGTCCCCTGACAGAGTTGTGTGTAGGCTAAGAATCTGTAGGTAGTAAAGGAGCAGGGGCTGTCCTAAAACTTCTCTCTGAACTTGAGTGCCTGGATCCTACCAAGATGGCCTCTGGGTCTGCTTATTTTCACAATCTGGGCAGAGCTTCCGACAGGCAGCTACGGGGTGAGTGGTTTTGGTTTGTTATTGGAGACACCCTGGCTAGAGAAAGGAAGAGACCGGCCAGTGTCATCCACCACCAGAGTGTGTATGTGTATGTGTGTGTGTGTGTGTGTGTGTGTGAAAGATCTGACCCCGAACTCCTTCCACCCCTAGGCACCTTCCCCGTGTCTCCACCTTCCTCACCAAACCTCCTTCTCCACCCAGATTCCTTCCCTGGGACAGAAGATGTAGGCGGAGCTGGTTTTCAGGTTTTTATTGTGGGTGTATTTCTGGTGTCAGGATGGGCGGAGGGGCAGGCCCCTCCCAGGAGGGGCAGAGGAGGCAGCATTCCAGGGGGAGGAGGGCGGGGGACCCTTTACTCTCGGATCTTCAGCTCCCTCGCCATCTGGCAGAGGCTGCAGGGCAAACAAAAGGTGAGGGCCGCCCAGTCATGCCCGATGGAGCCCTAGAGGGTGGGAGAGAGCGGTTAGGAGCCCTGCCGGGTCCAGGAGACCAGTCCCCACCCCTGGCCCCCTGGCGCCGCCCCCTGGCACCTGGATGCGATAGCGCTCCCGCATGCCGGTGCGCAGGGAGTGCAGGCCTCCGGGCAGGTAGGGCGTGCAGCAGCACTCGCCGAAGTCGTCCGAGATGCGGCAGGCGAGGCACAGGGGGGCGAAAGTGCCACACAGACCTGCGGCGGGAGCGGGCGGTCAGGGAGGCCCCCTCCTGCCCCCCACCTCCTGCCGGGTCCCTGGAGCCAAGTTGAAGGTCCCAGAGGGAACTGAGTGCCGGGGAGGTGAAGGTCCCGGGGCAGTTGGGGGGGAGGATTAGTGGTTGAGAAATAGGGTATGAGGTGGTGGGGGAGGTGGAAGGTGTGAGGTCAGGACCCCAGGAAGTTTTGGGGTCCGAGGAAGGCGTGAGGGGTAGAGTGGGAATTCAGGGTCCAAGGAGGGGAGAGGGGAGTGGAAGCAGTGGGGCGCAGGAGGGGCGTGTTGGACGGGGCCTGGGGGGAGTGACGGGCACTCACAGAGGGGCATGTCGTTGCAGCAGTCCGTGAGCCCGGTGTGCCAGTCGCTGATCTGGGTCTGGTAGCAGCTGGTGGCACACTGGGGCTGACTGGTCACTGGGTAGGACATGGCTGTGGAGGTGGGGACGGGGGTCAGCGGGCAGCCTCGCAGCGCCTCCTGGGTCCCCGCACCCGCCGCCCCTCCCTCTGCCGGGCAGTCTGGGCGCGGCCAGCAGGCCGCCCACTGAGGGGACACCACTGAGCTCCCTTCCCTCTGCCACATCTGGGCATGACACCCCGGCCTGTCCCCAGGCCGCTGCCTCCTGCACATCTGGTTGAGCTGGGGGTGGGGCTCCTGCACGTCTGGGAAGGGTGCTGCCACATGTGGGCGGGGCTGAGACGTGCTGCCGCCTTCTCCACGTCTGGGCCTGGGGTGCTGGGTTCCTGCATTTCAGGGGCCTTTGGGGTACAAGCAGGCAGGCGCCGTCTGTCTTCGAAGCCAGGGCGCCCAGGGGAGGGAAGCAGCCAGGTTCCAGGGACTTGAGGGGTTGCTGGTCCATCCAGTGATCCCACCTTTGCCTTTCACGTTGTCGTGCATCTCAAACTGCATCTTGCTGGCCCTGAGGAGGTGGCGTTGGGGACGGCGGAGGTGGCAGCGGTGACAGCAGCGGAGTCTGTCCTAGGGACACTGGATGCTGAGGGAGGGGAGGGCAAGGGCGGGGGCACTGGGTTCTCAGGGGAAGGGTGCTGGGGAGAAATAGGCCACGTCAGCCTGCTGGCTAGAAGAGACTGGGGGTAGGGGTGTATGGGGTGGGGGCGAGAAACTCGCCCATCTCTGTAGAGCTGCCCGACAGACCCCAGAGGACCCTCCTCCTTCCAGAGGTAGAGCTGGAGAGAGAGACAAGAGACAGAGACAGGCTGAGTCGGAGATACGGGAGGAAGAGCTCAGCGCCAGGTGCCCACAGAGATGCCACCAGCCACGCTCATGCCTGCCCAGCACTGACTTCTCCGCGAGCCCCTTTCGCAGGTGGAACACTGAGGCTGAGAACGGCGAAGAGAAATGTCCCACATCCGGTGCCAAGGGGGTTAGTAGAGGGGGTGCTAGGCCTTAGGATTTCCAGACTCAACCCAGTGGTACTCAGGTTGAGGAGGGGCACAGGCAGCATTGAGAAAGGGATGTCGAGAGAGAGAGAGAGAGAGAGAGAGAGAGAGAGAGAGAGAGAGAGAGAGAGAGGAGAGAGATCTGCAAGAAGACAGAGAGATGTGAGTGGAGCGGTGTGGGGGGAGAGCAGAGCAGAGGCCTGACCTCAGAGCAGAGGGCTCGGGGGAGGGGAGGTGGGGTGCCTACCTGCAGGAGGGCGGCGATGCGATGGCGATGATGGAGACAGGTGTGGGTGACACGGGCACTGAGTTCTCCGGCTCAGGCCCGGAGCTGCTTATATTGGGCGGGCCACAGGCCTGGGCGGGGCTCTGACAGAGGTGCCCAGGGAGCCCAGCCGGTCAGGCTGAACCCTTCCCCCCCCACCGGAACTGCCCCTCCTCCCTCTCCACCCCTCCCCCTCCCCTCACTTGCCCTCCTCCAGGACTTCAGAAGACCAGGAAATTGTGGGGGAGGGTCCAGGGATGAGGAGCTGGAGTGGGGATAGAAAGGGGAGTGGGCCGAGTGCTGGGAAGGGAAGGCAGAGCCAAGGTGCAAGGGGCACAGCTGGGTCAAAGGACAGAGACCAAAAGAGAGGGAGAGACAGAGAGATGGCGAAGGAAGGGGGACACAGAGACAGAAGGGAGGTCCAGGTCAGAGAGAGAGAGTTTTAGATATATGGAGGGAGACGAGAAGACAGAGAGGGATGGAGAAATAGATGCCTAGACAGAGAGGCACAAAGATCTGGGGAGAAATGAAAGGAGGGGAGACACATTCAGAGAAGAGAGATGGGAAGGTGGAGGGGCAGGTAGGGGGAGGCAATGGAAACCACTGGAAGGGAGAGGGGAGAGAAGAAAGGCCTGCAGTGCGGAGGGAGTGCAGCGAGGGCTCCCCTTGAGGCCTCTGCCATCATCCTTAGTGAGGTCCCCATTTCCCTGGGAGAGGGGGCATTGTCCCCCCATTCAGGGCCCTGGGGCACTTGGGGGGGGCAGTGTGTTTTGGCTGCGATTCATGTTGGAACCAAAGTAAATAAACACACCTCACCCACCTCCAAATTGGGAAGGGAGGAGGCTGGGAACTGAGAAGCCTGGTTCCTGAAGGAGGCGGCTGTGGCCCAGGCCTCCTGGTCCTGACAGAGCAGAGGACCCGGGGCCTGGACTCCTGGGCTGGGGGAGGAGGGGCTGGGGTCCAGGTTCTTGGGTTAGGCCGCTGCCTCCCTCAGTGGGGCAGGGTCCTGGGACTCAGACCTGCAGGTTCCTGGGGGTGAAGCTGGGGGCCTGGATGCCTGAGTCACCAAGGTCTCCCCTCCAACAAGCCTGGCGGGGTTGGAGGTGACTCAGTGAGGGAAGCAGCATTAGAGCCGGGTGGGGTTCCCAGGACGGGTGTCACCCCAAAAATGTAGGAGGCACTGGAAAATTGGGGTGTCACCTGCAGAGAAGGTGGTGTCGTCACCCCACTGGGCATGGGGTGATGGCAGGTGGAGCACCCTGTTCCCCGGGGATCGCAGCTTTCCCCCAACACCCTGGTTCAACACAGCAGGTCCCAAGCCTTCGTCCCCGGCCCCACACGGGTGGCTGCTGTCCTTGCCCCAGGCTTGCGTGTGCCCATCACTCAGCCGGGAAATCTGAATGTCTGTGGAGCTCTCTCCTTCTGTTTCAGTGTCCCTGTCCCCACATCCCTGCATCTTTGTCTCCAGCTCTGAGTCTCTTCTCTTTCTTTTCGCATCTCTGCCTATGTTTCCAGATTTCTCTGGTTCTCTGTCCCCCCACCTCTGAGTCTCTCTCCACCAAACTCCATGTCTTCTTGCCCTTCTGCGTCTTGGCCTCCTACCTCA